>NW_027469151.1:0-300000 GCF_051020765.1 Lasioglossum baleicum | reverse complement strand
TATGCGTTATGCGTTATGCGTTATGCGTTATGCGTTATGCGTTATGCGTTATGCGTTATGCGTTATGCGTTATGCGTTATGCGTTATGCGTTATGCGTTATGCGTTATGCGTTATGCGTTATGCGTTATGCGTTATGCGTTATGCGTTATGCGTTATGCGTTATGCGTTATGCGTTATGCGTTATGCGTTATGCGTTATGCGTTATGCGTTATGCGTTATGCGTTATGCGTTATGCGTTATGCGTTATGCGTTATGCGTTATGCGTTATGCGTTATGCGTTATGCGTTATGCGTTATGCGTTATGCGTTATGCGTTATGCGTTATGCGTTATGCGTTATGCGTTATGCGTTATGCGTTATGCGTTATGCGT
This sequence comes from Lasioglossum baleicum, assembly GCF_051020765.1. Taxonomy (NCBI): domain Eukaryota; kingdom Metazoa; phylum Arthropoda; class Insecta; order Hymenoptera; family Halictidae; genus Lasioglossum; species Lasioglossum baleicum. Next base: position 299,629 of record NW_027469151.1, on the reverse strand, counting down.
TATGCGTTATGCGTTATGCGTTATGCGTTATGCGTTATGCGTTATGCGTTATGCGATATGCGTTATGCGTTATGCGTTGTGCGTTGTGCGTTGTGCGTTGTGCGTTGTGCGTTATGCGTTATGCGTTTTGCGGTATGCGTTATGCGTTATGCGTTATGCGTTATGCGTTATGCGTTATGCGTTATGCGTTATGCGTTATGCGTTATGCGTTATGCGTTATGCGTTATGCGTTATGCGTTATGCGTTATGCGTTATGCGTTATGCGTTATGCGTTATGCGTTATGCGTTATGCGTTATGCGTTATGCGTTATGCGTTATGCGTTATGCGTTATGCGTTATGCGTTATGCGTTATGCGTTATGCGTTATGCGTTATGCGTTATGCGTTATGCGTTATGCGTTATGCGTTATGCGTTATGCGTTATGCGTTATGCGTTATGCGTTATGCGTTATGCGTTATGCGTTATGCGTTATGCGTTAAGCGTTATGCGTTATGCTTTATGCGTTATGCGTTATGCGTTATGTGTTATGCGTTATGCGTTATGCGTTATGCGTTATCCGTTATGCGTTATGCGTTATGCGTTATGCGTTATGCGTTAAGCGTTATGCGTTATGCGTTATGCGATATGTGTTATGCGATATGCGTTATGCGTTATGCGTTATGCGTTCTGCGTTATGCGTTATGCGTTATGCGTTATGCGTTATGCGTTATGCGTTATGCGTTATGCGTTATGCGTTATGCGTTATGCGTTATGCGTTATGCGTTATGCGTTATGCGTTATGCGTTATGCGTTATGCGTTATGCGTTATGCGTTATGCGTTATGCGTTATGCGTTAGGCGTTATGCGTTACGCGTTATGCGTTACGCGTTATGCGTTATTCGTTATGCGTTATGCGTTATGCGTTATGCGTTATGCGTTATGCGTTATGCGTTATGCGTTATGCGTTATGCGTTATGCGTTATGCGTTATGCGTTATGCGTCATGCGTTATGCGTTATGCGTGATGCGTCATGCGTTATGCGTTATGCGTTATGCGTTATGCGTTATGCGTTATGCGTCATGCGTTATGCGTTATGCGTTATGCGTTATGTGTTATGCGTTATGCGTTATGCGTTATGCGTTATCCGTTATGCGTTATGCGTTATGCGTTATGCGTTAAGCGTTATGCGTTATGCGTTATGCGATATGTGTTATGCGATATGCGTTATGCGTTATGCGTTATGCGTTATGCGTTATGCGTTATGCGTTATGCGTTATGCGTTATGCGTTATGCGTTATGCGTTATGCGTTATGCGTTATGCGTTATGCGTTATGCGTTATGCGTTATGCGTTATGCGTTATGCGTTATGCGTTATGCGTTATGCGTTATGCGTTATGCGTTATGCGTTATGCGTTATGCGTTATGCGTTATGCGTTATGCGTTATGCGTTATGCGTTATGCGTTATGCGTTATGCGTTATGCGTTATGCGTTATGCGTTATGCGTTATGCGTTATGCGTTATGCGTTATGCGTTATGCGTTATGCGTTATGCGTTATGCGTTATGCGTTATGCGTTATGCGTTATGCGTTATGCGTTATGCGTGATGCGTTATGCGTTATGCGTTATGCGTTATGGGCTATGCGTTAAGCGTTATGCGTTATGCGTTATGCGTTATGCGTTAAGCGTTATGCGTTATGCGTTATGCGTTATGCGTTATGCGTTATGCGTTATGCGTTATGCGTTATGCGTTATGCGTTATGCGTTATGCGTTATGCGTTATGCGTTATGCGTTATGCGTTATGCGTTATGCGTTATGCGTTATGCGTTATGCGTTATGCGTTATGCGTTATGCGTTATGCGTTATGCGTTATGCGTTATGCGTTATGCGTTATGCGTTATGCGTTATGCGTTATGCGTTATGCGTTATGCGTTATGCGTTATGCGTTATGCGTTATGCGTTATGCGTTATGCGTTATGCGTTATGCGTTATGCGTTATGCGTTATGCGTTATGCGTTATGCGTTATGCGTTATGCGTTATGCGTTATGCGTTATGCGTTATGCGTTATGCGTTATGCGTTATGCGTTATGCGTTATGCGTTATGCGTTATGCGTTATCCGTTATGCGTTATGCGTTAGGCGTTATGCGTTACGCGTTATACGTTATGCGTTATGCGTGATGCGTTATGCGTTATGCGTTATGCGTTATGGGCTATGCGTTAAGCGTTATGCGTTATGCGTTATGCGTTATGCGTTATGCGTTAAGCGTTATGCGTTATGCGTTATGCGTTATGCGTTATGCGTTATGCGTTATGCGTTATGCGTTATGCGTTATGCGTTATGCGTTATGCGTTATGCGTTATGCGTTATGCGTTATGCGTTATGCGTTATGCGTTATGCGTTATGCGTTATGCGTTATGCGTTATGCGTTATGCGTTATGCGTTATGCGTTATGCGTTATGCGTTAAGCGTTATGCGTTATGCGTTATGCGTTATGCGTTATGCGTTATGCGTTATGCGTTATGCGTTATGCGTTATGCGTTATGCGTTATGCGTTATGCGTTATGCGTTATGCGTTATGCGTTATGCGTTATGCGTTATGCGTTATGCGTTATGCGTTATGCGTTATGCGTTATGCGTTATGCGTTATGCGTTATGCGTTATGCGTTATGCGTTATGCGTTATGCGTTATGCGTTATGCGTTATGCGTTATGCGTTATGCGTTATGCGTTATGCGTTATGCGTTATGCGTTATGCGTTATGCGTTATGCGATATGCGTTATGCGTTATGCGTTGTGCGTTGTGCGTTGTGCGTTGTGCGTTGTGCGTTATGCGTTATGCGTTTTGCGGTATGCGTTATGCGTTATGCGTTATGCGTTATGCGTTATGCGTTATGCGTTATGCGTTATGCGTTATGCGTTATGCGTTATGCGTTATGCGTTATGCGTTATGCGTTATGCGTTATGCGTTATGCGTTATGCGTTATGCGTTATGCGTTATGCGTTATGCGTTATGCGTTATGCGTTATGCGTTATGCGTTATGCGTTATGCGTTATGCGTTATGCGTTATGCGTTATGCGTTATGCGTTATGCGTTATGCGTTATGCGTTATGCGTTATGCGTTATGCGTTATGCGTTATGCGTTATGCGTTATGCGTTATGCGTTATGCGTTATGCGTTATGCGTTATGCGTTATGCGTTATGCGTTATGCGTTAAGCGTTATGCGTTATGCTTTATGCGTTATGCGTTATGCGTTATGTGTTATGCGTTATGCGTTATGCGTTATGCGTTATCCGTTATGCGTTATGCGTTATGCGTTATGCGTTATGCGTTAAGCGTTATGCGTTATGCGTTATGCGATATGTGTTATGCGATATGCGTTATGCGTTATGCGTTATGCGTTCTGCGTTATGCGTTATGCGTTATGCGTTATTCGTTATGCGTTATGCGTTATGCGTTATGCGTTATGCGTTATGCGTTATGCGTTATGCGTTATGCGTTATGCGTTATGCGTTATGCGTTATGCGTTATGCGTTATGCGTTATGCGTTATGCGTTATGCGTTATGCGTTATGCGTTATGCGTTAGGCGTTATGCGTTACGCGTTATGCGTTACGCGTTATGCGTTATTCGTTATGCGTTATGCGTTATGCGTTATGCGTTATGCGTTATGCGTTATGCGTTATGCGTTATGCGTTATGCGTTATGCGTTATGCGTTATGCGTTATGCGTCATGCGTTATGCGTTATGCGTGATGCGTCATGCGTTATGCGTTATGCGTTATGCGTTATGCGTTATGCGTTATGCGTTATGCGTCATGCGTTATGCGTTATGCGTTATGCGTTATGTGTTATGCGTTATGCGTTATGCGTTATCCGTTATGCGTTATGCGTTATGCGTTATGCGTTAAGCGTTATGCGTTATGCGTTATGCGATATGTGTTATGCGATATGCGTTATGCGTTATGCGTTATGCGTTATGCGTTATGCGTTATGCGTTATGCGTTATGCGTTATGCGTTATGCGTTATGCGTTATGCGTTATGCGTTATGCGTTATGCGTTATGCGTTATGCGTTATGCGTTATGCGTTATGCGTTATGCGTTACGCGTTATGCGTTACGCGTTATGCGTTATTCGTTATGCGTTATGCGTTACGCGTTATACGTTATGCGTTATGCGTGATGCGTTATGCGTTATGCGTTATGGGCTATGCGTTAAGCGTTATGCGTTATGCATTATGTGTTATGCGTTATGCGTTATGCGTTATGCGTTAAGCGTTATGCGTTATGCGTTATGCGTTATGCGTTATGCGTTATGCGTTATGCGTTATGCGTTATGCGTTATGCGTCATGCGTTATGCGTTATGCGTGATGCGTCATGCGTTATGCGTTATGCGTTATGCGTTATGCGTTATGCGTTATGCGTCATGCGTTATGCGTTATGCGTTATGCGTTATGTGTTATGCGTTATGCGTTATGCGTTATGCGTTATCCGTTATGCGTTATGCGTTATGCGTTATGCGTTAAGCGTTATGCGTTATGCGTTATGCGATATGTGTTATGCGATATGCGTTATGCGTTATGCGTTATGCGTTATGCGTTATGCGTTATGCGTTATGCGTTATGCGTTATGCGTTATGCGTTATGCGTTATGCGTTATGCGTTATGCGTTATGCGTTATGCGTTATGCGTTATGCGTTATGCGTTATGCGTTATGCGTTATGCGTTATGCGTTATGCGTTATGCGTTATGCGTTATGCGTTATGCGTTATGCGTTATGCGTTATGCGTTATGCGTTATGCGTTATGCGTTATGCGTTATGCGTTATGCGTTATGCGTTATGCGTTATGCGTTATGCGTTATGCGTTATGCGTTATGCGTTATGCGTTATGCGTTATGCGTTATGCGTTATGCGTTATGCGTTATGCGTTATGCGTTATGCGTTATGCGTTATGCGTTATGCGTTATGCGTTATGCGTTATGCGTTATGCGTTATGCGTTATGCGTTATGCGTTATCCGTTATGCGTTATGCGTTAGGCGTTATGCGTTACGCGTTATACGTTATGCGTTATGCGTGATGCGTTATGCGTTATGCGTTATGCGTTATGGGCTATGCGTTAAGCGTTATGCGTTATGCGTTATGCGTTATGCGTTATGCGTTAAGCGTTATGCGTTATGCGTTATGCGTTATGCGTTATGCGTTATGCGTTATGCGTTATGCGTTATGCGTTATGCGTTATGCGTTATGCGTTATGCGTTATGCGTTATGCGTTATGCGTTATGCGTTATGCGTTATGCGTTATGCGTTATGCGTTATGCGTTATGCGTTATGCGTTATGCGTTATGCGTTATGCGTTAGGCGTTATGCGTTACGCGTTATACGTTATGCGTTATGCGTGATGCGTTATGCGTTATGCGTTATGCGTTATGCGTTATGGGCTATGCGTTAAGCGTTATGCGTTATGCGTTATGCGTTATGCGTTAAGCGTTATGCGTTATGCGTTATGCGTTATGCGTTATGCGTTATGCGTTATGCGTTATGCGTTATGCGTTATGCGTTATGCGTTATGCGTTATGCGTTATGCGTTATGCGTTATGCGTTATGCGTTATGCGTTATGCGTTATGCGTTATGCGTTATGCGTTATGCGTTATGCGTTATGCGTTATGCGTTATGCGTTATGCGTTATGCGTTAGGCGTTATGCGTTACGCGTTACGCGTTATACGTTATGCGTTATGCGTGATGCGTTATGCGTTATGCGTTATGCGTTATGGGCTATGCGTTAAGCGTTATGCGTTATGCGTTATGCGTTATGCGTTATGCGTTATGCGTTAAGCGTTATGCGTTATGCGTTATGCGTTATGCGTTATGCGTTATGCGTTATGCGTTATGCGTTATGCGTTATGCGTTATGCGTTATGCGTTATGCGTTAGGCGTTATGCGTTACGCGTTATACGTTATGCGTTATGCGTGATGCGTTATGCGTTATGCGTTATGCGTTATGGGCTATGCGTTAAGCGTTATGCGTTATGCGTTATGCGTTATGCGTTATGCGTTATGCGTTATGCGTTATGCGTTATGCGTTATGCGTTATGCGTTATGCGTTATGCGTTATGCGTTCTGCGTTATGCGTTAGGCGTTATGCGTTACGCGTTATGCGTTACGCGTTATGCGTTATTCGTTATGCGTTATGCGTTACGCGTTATACGTTATGCGTTATGCGTGATGCGTTATGCGTTATGCGTTATGGGCTATGCGTTAAGCGTTATGCGTTATGCATTATGTGTTATGCGTTATGCGTTATGCGTTATGCGTTAAGCGTTATGCGTTATGCGTTATGCGTTATGCGTTATGCGTTATGCGTTATGCGTCATGCGTTATGCGTTATGCGTCATGCGTTATGCGTTATGCGTTATGCGTTATGCGTTATGCGTTATGCGTTATGCGTTATGCGTTATGCGTTATGCGTTAAGCGTTATGCGTTATGCGTTATGCGTTATGCGTTATGCGTTATGCGTTATGCGTTATGCGTTATGCGTTATGCGTTATGCGTTATGCGTTATGCGTTATGCATTATGCGTTATGCGTTATGCGTTATGCGTTATGCGTTAAGCGTTATGCGTTATGCGTTATGCGTTATGCGTTATGCGTTATGCGTTATGCGTTATGCGTTATGCGTTATGCGTTATGCGTTATGCGTTATGCGTTATGCGTTATGCGTTATGCGTTATGCGTTATGCGTTATGCGTTATGCGTTATGCGTTATGCGTTATGCGTTATGCGTTATGCGTTATGCGTTATGCGTTATGCGTTATGCGTTATGCGTTATGCGTTATGCGTTATGCGTTATGCGTTATGCGTTATGCGTTATGCGTTATGCGTTATGCGTTATGCGTTATGCGTTATGCGTTATGCGTTATGCGTTATGCGTTATGCGTTATGCGTTATGCGTTATGCGTTATGCGTTATGCGTTATGCGTTATGCGTTATGCGTTATGCGTTATGCGATATGCGTTATGCGTTATGCGTTGTGCGTTGTGCGTTGTGCGTTGTGCGTTATGCGTTATGCGTTTTGCGGTATGCGTTATGCGTTATGCGTTATGCGTTATGCGTTATGCGTTATGCGTTATGCGTTATGCGTTATGCGTTATGCGTTATGCGTTATGCGTTATGCGTTATGCGTTATGCGTTATGCGTTATGCGTTATGCGTTATGCGTTATGCGTTATGCGTTATGCGTTATGCGTTATGCGTTATGCGTTATGCGTTATGCGTTATGCGTTATGCGTTATGCGTTATGCGTTATGCGTTATGCGTTATGCGTTATGCGTTATGCGTTATGCGTTATGCGTTATGCGTTATGCGTTATGCGTTATGCGTTATGCGTTATGCGTTATGCGTTATGCGTTATGCGTTATGCGTTATGCGTTATGCGTTATGCGTTATGCGTTATGCGTTATGCGTTAAGCGTTATGCGTTATGCTTTATGCGTTATGCGTTATGCGTTATGTGTTATGCGTTATGCGTTATGCGTTATGCGTTATCCGTTATGCGTTATGCGTTATGCGTTATGCGTTATGCGTTAAGCGTTATGCGTTATGCGTTATGCGATATGTGTTATGCGATATGCGTTATGCGTTATGCGTTATGCGTTCTGCGTTATGCGTTATGCGTTATGCGTTATGCGTTATGCGTTATGCGTTATGCGTTATGCGTTATGCGTTATGCGTTATGCGTTATGCGTTATGCGTTATGCGTTATGCGTTATGCGTTATGCGTTATGCGTTATGCGTTATGCGTTATGCGTTATGCGTTATGCGTTAGGCGTTATGCGTTACGCGTTATGCGTTACGCGTTATGCGTTATTCGTTATGCGTTATGCGTTATGCGTTATGCGTTATGCGTTATGCGTTATGCGTTATGCGTTATGCGTTATGCGTTATGCGTTATGCGTTATGCGTTATGCGTCATGCGTTATGCGTCATGCGTTATGCGTTATGCGTTATGCGTTATGCGTTATGCGTTATGCGTTATGCGTTATGCGTTATGCGTTATGCGTTATGCGTTATGCGTTATGCGTTATGCGTTATGCGTTATGCGTTATGCGTTATGCGTTATGCGTTATGCGTTATGCGTTATGCGTTATGCGTTATGCGTTATGCGTTATGCGTTATGCGTTATGCGTTATGCGTTATGCGTTATGCGTTATGCGTTATCCGTTATGCGTTATGCGTTAGGCGTTATGCGTTACGCGTTATACGTTATGCGTTATGCGTGATGCGTTATGCGTTATGCGTTATGCGTTATGGGCTATGCGTTAAGCGTTATGCGTTATGCGTTATGCGTTATGCGTTATGCGTTAAGCGTTATGCGTTATGCGTTATGCGTTATGCGTTATGCGTTATGCGTTATGCGTTATGCGTTATGCGTTATGCGTTATGCGTTATGCGTTATGCGTTATGCGTTATGCGTTATGCGTTATGCGTTATGCGTTATGCGTTATGCGTTATGCGTTATGCGTTATGCGTTATGCGTTATGCGTTATGCGTTATGCGTTATGCGTTATGCGTTATGCGTTATGCGTTATGCGTTATGCGTTATGCGTTATGCGTTATGCGTTATGCGTTATGCGTTATGCGTTATGCGTTATGCGTTATGCGTTATGCGTTATGCGTTATGCGTTATGCGTTATGCGTTATGCGTTATGCGTTATGCGTTATGCGTTATGCGTTATGCGTTATGCGTTATGCGATATGCGTTATGCGTTGTGCGTTGTGCGTTGTGCGTTGTGCGTTGTGCGTTATGCGTTATGCGTTTTGCGGTATGCGTTATGCGTTATGCGTTATGCGTTATGCGTTATGCGTTATGCGTTATGCGTTATGCGTTATGCGTTATGCGTTATGCGTTATGCGTTATGCGTTATGCGTTATGCGTTATGCGTTATGCGTTATGCGTTATGCGTTATGCGTTATGCGTTATGCGTTATGCGTTATGCGTTATGCGTTATGCGTTATGCGTTATGCGTTATGCGTTATGCGTTATGCGTTATGCGTTATGCGTTATGCGTTATGCGTTATGCGTTATGCGTTATGCGTTATGCGTTATGCGTTATGCGTTATGCGTTATGCGTTATGCGTTATGCGTTATGCGTTATGCGTTAAGCGTTATGCGTTATGCTTTATGCGTTATGCGTTATGCGTTATGTGTTATGCGTTATGCGTTATGCGTTATGCGTTATCCGTTATGCGTTATGCGTTATGCGTTATGCGTTATGCGTTATGCGTTAAGCGTTATGCGTTATGCGTTATGCGATATGTGTTATGCGATATGCGTTATGCGTTATGCGTTATGCGTTCTGCGTTATGCGTTATGCGTTATGCGTTATGCGTTATGCGTTATGCGTTATGCGTTATGCGTTATGCGTTATGCGTTATGCGTTATGCGTTATGCGTTATGCGTTATGCGTTATGCGTTATGCGTTATGCGTTATGCGTTATGCGTTAGGCGTTATGCGTTACGCGTTATGCGTTACGCGTTATGCGTTATTCGTTATGCGTTATGCGTTATGCGTTATGCGTTATGCGTTATGCGTTATGCGTTATGCGTTATGCGTTATGCGTTATGCGTTATGCGTTATGCGTTATGCGTCATGCGTTATGCGTCATGCGTTATGCGTTATGCGTTATGCGTTATGCGTTATGCGTTATGCGTTATGCGTTATGCGTTATGCGTTATGCGTTATGCGTTATGCGTTATGCGTTATGCGTTATGCGTTATGCGTTATGCGTTATGCGTTATGCGTTATGCGTTATGCGTTATGCGTTATGCGTTATGCGTTATGCGTTATGCGTTATGCGTTATGCGTTATGCGTTATCCGTTATGCGTTATGCGTTAGGCGTTATGCGTTACGCGTTATACGTTATGCGTTATGCGTGATGCGTTATGCGTTATGCGTTATGCGTTATGGGCTATGCGTTAAGCGTTATGCGTTATGCGTTATGCGTTATGCGTTATGCGTTAAGCGTTATGCGTTATGCGTTATGCGTTATGCGTTATGCGTTATGCGTTATGCGTTATGCGTTATGCGTTATGCGTTATGCGTTATGCGTTATGCGTTATGCGTTATGCGTTATGCGTTATGCGTTATGCGTTATGCGTTATGCGTTATGCGTTATGCGTTATGCGTTATGCGTTATGCGTTATGCGTTATGCGTTATGCGTTATGCGTTATGCGTTATGCGTTATGCGTTATGCGTTATGCGTTATGCGTTATGCGTTATGCGTTATGCGTTATGCGTTATGCGTTATGCGTTATGCGTTATGCGTTATGCGTTATGCGTTATGCGTTATGCGTTATGCGTTATGCGTTATGCGTTATGCGTTATGCGTTATGCGTTATGCGTTATGCGTTATGCGTTATGCGTTATGCGTTATGCGTTATGCGTGATGCGTTATGCGTTATGCGTTATGCGTTATGGGCTATGCGTTAAGCGTTATGCGTTATGCGTTATGCGTTATGCGTTAAGCGTTATGCGTTATGCGTTATGCGTTATGCGTTATGCGTTATGCGTTATGCGTTATGCGTTATGCGTTATGCGTTATGCGTTATGCGTTATGCGTTATGCGTTATGCGTTATGCGTTATGCGTTATGCGTTATGCGTTATGCGTTATGCGTTATGCGTTATGCGTTATGCGTTATGCGTTATGCGTTATGCGTTATGCGTTATGCGTTATGCGTTATGCGTTATGCGTTATGCGTTATGCGTTAGGCGTTATGCGTTACGCGTTATACGTTATGCGTTATGCGTGATGCGTTATGCGTTACGCGTTATACGTTATGCGTTATGCGTGATGCGTTATGCGTTATGCGTTATGCGTTATGGGCTATGCGTTAAGCGTTATGCGTTATGCGTTATGCGTTATGCGTTATGCGTTAAGCGTTATGCGTTATGCGTTATGCGTTATGCGTTATGCGTTATGCGTTATGCGTTATGCGTTATGCGTTATGCGTTATGCGTTATGCGTTATGCGTTATGCGTTATGCGTTATGCGTTATGCGTTATGCGTTATGCGTTATGCGTTATGCGTTATGCGTTAGGCGTTATGCGTTACGCGTTATACGTTATGCGTTATGCGTGATGCGTTATGCGTTATGCGTTATGCGTTATGGGCTATGCGTTAAGCGTTATGCGTTATGCGTTATGCGTTATGCGTTATGCGTTAAGCGTTATGCGTTATGCGTTATGCGTTATGCGTTATGCGTTATGCGTTATGCGTTATGCGTTATGCGTTATGCGTTATGCGTTATGCGTTATGCGTTATGCGTTATGCGTTATGCGTTATGCGATATGCGTTATGCGATATGCGTTATGCGTTATGCGTTATGCGTTCTGCGTTATGCGTTATGCGTTATGCGTTATGCGTTATGCGTTATGCGTTATGCGTTATGCGTTATGCGTTATGCGTTATGCGTTATGCGTTATGCGTCATGCGTTATGCGTTATGCGTGATGCGTCATGCGTTATGCGTTATGGGCTATGCGTTAAGCGTTATGCGTTATGCGTTATGCGTTATGCGTTATGCGTTAAGCGTTATGCGTTATGCGTTATGCGTTATGCGTTATGCGTTATCCGTTATGCGTTATGCGTTATGCGTTATGCGTTATGCGTTAAGCGTTATGCGTTATGCGTTATGCGATATGTGTTATGCGATATGCGTTATGCGTTATGCGTTATGCGTTCTGCGTTATGCGTTATGCGTTATGCGTTATGCGTTATGCGTTATGCGTTATGCGTTATGCGTTATGCGTTATGCGTTATGCGTTATGCGTTATGCGTTATGCGTTATGCGTTATGCGTTATGCGTTATGCGTTATGCGTTATGCGTTATGCGTTATGCGTTATGCGTTATGCGTTATGCGTTATGCGTTATGCGTTATGCGTTATGCGTTATGCGTTATGCGTTATGCGTTATGCGTTATGCGTTATGCGTTATGCGTTATGCGTTATGCGTTATGCGTTATGCGTTATGCGTCATGCGTTATGCGTTATGCGTGATGCGTCATGCGTTATGCGTTATGCGTTATGCGTTATGCGTTATGCGTTATGCGTCATGCGTTATGCGTTATGCGTTATGCGTTATGTGTTATGCGTTATGCGTTATGCGTTATGCGTTATCCGTTATGCGTTATGCGTTATGCGTTATGCGTTATGCGTTAAACGTTATGCGTTATGCGTTATGCGATATGTGTTATGCGATATGCGTTATGCGTTATGCGTTATGCGTTATGCGTAATGCGTTATGCGTTATGCGTTATGCGTTATGCGTTATGCGTTATGCGTTATGCGTTATGCGTTATGCGTTATGCGTTATGCGTTATGCGTTATGCGTTATGCGTTATGCGTTATGCGTTATGCGTTATGCGTTAGGCGTTATGCGTTACGCGTTATGCGTTACGCGTTATGCGTTACGCGTTATGCGTTATTCGTTATGCGTTATGCGTTACGCGTTATACGTTATGCGTTATGCGTGATGCGTTATGCGTTATGCGTTATGGGCTATGCGTTAAGCGTTATGCGTTATGCATTATGTGTTATGCGTTATGCGTTATGCGTTATGCGTTAAGCGTTATGCGTTATGCGTTATGCGTTATGCGTTATGCGTTATGCGTTATGCGTCATGCGTTATGCGTTATGCGTCATGCGTTATGCGTTATGCGTTATGCGTTATGTGTTATGCGATATGCGTTATGCGTTATGCGTTATGCGTTATGCGTTATGCGTTATCCGTTATGCGTTATGCGTTATGCGTTATGCGTTATGCGTTAAGCGTTATGCGTTATGCGTTATGCGATATGTGTTATGCGATATGCGTTATGCGTTATGCGTTATGCGTTCTGCGTTATGCGTTATGCGTTATGCGTTATGCGTTATGCGTTATGCGTTATGCGTTATGCGTTATGCGTTATGCGTTATGCGTTATGCGTTATGCGTTATGCGTTATGCGTTATGCGTTATGCGTTATGCGTTATGCGTTATGCGTTATGCGTTATGCGTTATGCGTTATGCGTTATGCGTTATGCGTTAGGCGTTATGCGTTACGCGTTATGCGTTACGCGTTATGCGTTATTCGTTATGCGTTAAGCGTTACGCGTTATACGTTATGCGTTATGCGTGATGCGTTATGCGTTATGCGTTATGCGTTATGCGTTATGCGTTATGCGTTATGCGTTATGCGTTATGCGTTATGCGTTATGCGTTATGCGTTATGCGTTATGCGTTATGCGTTATGCGTTATGCGTTATGCGTTATGCGTTATGCGTTATGCGTTATGCGTTATGCGTTATGCGTTATGCGTTATGCGTTATGCGTTATGCGTTATGCGTTATGCGTTATGCGTTATGCGTTATGCGTTATGCGTTATGCGTTATGCGTTATGCGTTATGCGTTATGCGTTATGCGTTATGCGTTATGCGTTATGCGTTATGCGTTATGCGTTATGCGTCATGCGTTATGCGTTATGCGTGATGCGTCATGCGTTATGCGTTATGCGTTATGCGTCATGCGTTATGCGTTATGCGTTATGCGTTATGTGTTATGCGTTATGCGTTATGCGTTATGCGTTATCCGTTATGCGTTATGCGTTATGCGTTATGCGTTATGCGTTAAGCGTTATGCGTTATGCGTTATGCGATATGTGTTATGCGATATGCGTTATGCGTTATGCGTTATGTGTTATGCGTGATGCGTTATGCGTTATGCGTTATGGGCTATGCGTTAAGCGTTATGCGTTATGCATTATGTGTTATGCGTTATGCGTTATGCGTTATGCGTTAAGCGTTATGCGTTATGCGTTATGCGTTATGCGTTATGGGTTATGCGTTATGCGTCATGCGTTATGCGTTATGCGTCATGCGTTATGCGTTATGCGTTATGCGTTATGCGTTATGTGTTATGCGTTATGCGTTATGCGTTATGCGTTATGCGTTATGCGTTATGCGTTATGCGTTATGCGTTATGCGTTATGCGTTATGCGTTATGCGTTATGCGTTATGCGTTATGCGTTATGCGTTATGCGTTATGCGTTATGCGTTATGCGTTATGCGTTATGCGTTATGCGTTATGCGTTATGCGTTATGCGTTATGCGTTATGCGTTATGCGTTATGCGTTATGCGTTATGCGTTATGCGTTATGCGTTATGCGTTATGCGTTATGCGTTATGCGTTATGCGTTATGCGTTATGCGTTATGCGTTATGCGTTATGCGTTATGCGTTATGCGTTATGCGTTATGCGTTATGCGTTATGCGTTATGCGTTATGCGTTATGCGTTATGCGTTATGCGTTATGCGTTATGCGTTATCCATTATGCGTTATGCGTTATGCGTTATGCGTTACGCGTTATACGTTATGCGTTATGCGTTATGCGTTATGCGTTATGGGCTAGGCGTTAAGCGTTATGCGTTATGCGTTATGCGTTATGCGTTATGCGTTAAGCGTTATGCGTTATGCGTTATGCGTTATGCGTTATGCATTATGCGTTATGCGTTATGCGTTATGCGTTATGCGTTATGCGTTATGCGTTAGGCGTTATGCGTTACGCGTTATGCGTTACGCGTTATGCGTTATTCGTTATGCGTTATGCGTTACGCGTTATACGTTATACGTTATGCGTTATGCGTGATGCGTTATGCGTTATGCGTTATGCGTTATGCGTTATGCGTTATGCGTTATGCGTTATGCGTTATGCGTTATGCGTTATGCGTTATGCGTTATCCATTATGCGTTATGCGTTATGCGTTATGCGTTACGCGTTATACGTTATGCGTTATGCGTGATGCGTTATGCGTTATGCGTTATGCGTTATGCGTTATGCGTTATGCGTTATGCGTTATGCGTTATGCGTTATTCGTTATGCGTTATGCGTTACGCGTTATACGTTATGCGTTATGCGTGATGCGTTATGCGTTATGCGTTATGGGCTATGCGTTAAGCGTTATGCGTTATGCATTATGTGTTATGCGTTATGCGTTATGCGTTATGCGTTATGCGTTATGCGTTATGCGTTATGCGTTATGCGTTATGCGTCATGCGTTATGCGTTATGCGTCATGCGTTATGCGTTATGCGTTATGCGTTATGCGTTATGCGTTATGCGTTATGCGTTATGCGTTATGCGTTATGCGTTATGCGTTATGCGTTATGCGTTATGCGTTATGCGTTATGCGTTATGCGTTATGCGTTATGCGTTATGCGTTATGCGTTATGCGTTATGCGTTATGCGTTATGCGTTATGCGTTATGCGTTATGCGTTATGCGTTATGCGTTATGCGTTATGCGTTATGCGTTATGCGTTATGCGTTATGCGTTATGCGTTATGCGTTATGCGTTATGCGTTATGCGTTATGCGTTATGCGTTATGCGTTATGCGTTATGCGTTATGCGTTATGCGTTATGCGTTATCCATTATGCGTTATGCGTTATGCGTTATGCGTTACGCGTTATACGTTATGCGTTATGCGTGATGCGTTATGCGTTATGCGTTATGCGTTATGGGCTATGCGTTAAGCGTTATGCGTTATGCGTTATGCGTTATGCGTTATGCGTTAAGCGTTATGCGTTATGCGTTATGCGTTATGCGTTATGCGTTATGCATTATGCGTTATGCGTTATGCGTTATGCGTTATGCGTTATGCGTTATGCGTTATGCGTTATGCGTTATGCGTTATGCGTTATGCGTTATGCGTTATGCGTTATTCGTTATGCGTTATGCGTTACGCGTTATACGTTATGCGTTATGCGTGATGCGTTATGCGTTATGCGTTATGGGCTATGCGTTAAGCGTTATGCGTTATGCATTATGTGTTATGCGTTATGCGTTATGCGTTATGCGTTAAGCGTTATGCGTTATGCGTTATGCGTTATGCGTTATGCGTTATGCGTTATGCGTTATGCGTCATGCGTTATGCGTTATGCGTCATGCGTTATGCGTTATGCGTTATGCGTTATGCGTTATGCGTTATGCGTTATGCGTTATGCGTTATGCGTTATGCGTTATGCGTTATGCGTTATGCGTTATGCGTTATGCGTTATGCGTTATGCGTTATGCGTTATGCGTTATGCGTTATGCGTTATGCGTTATGCGTTATGCGTTATGCGTTATGCGTTATGCGTTATGCGTTATGCGTTATGCGTTATGCGTTATGCGTTATGCGTTATGCGTTATGCGTTATGCGTTATGCGTTATGCGTTATGCGTTATGCGTTATGCGTTATGCGTTATGCGTTATGCGTTATGCGTTATGCGTTATGCGTTATGCGTTATGCGTTATGCGTTATCCATTATGCGTTATGCGTTATGCGTTATGCGTTACGCGTTATACGTTATGCGTTATGCGTGATGCGTTATGCGTTATGCGTTATGCGTTATGCGTTATGGGCTATGCGTTAAGCGTTATGCGTTATGCGTTATGCGTTATGCGTTATGCGTTAAGCGTTATGCGTTATGCGTTATGCGTTATGCGTTATGCGTTATGCATTATGCGTTATGCGTTATGCGTTATGCGTTATGCGTTATGCGTTATGCGTTATGCGTTATGCGTTATGCGTTATGCGTTATGCGTTATGCGTTATGCGTTATGCGTTATGCGTTATGCGTTATGCGTTATGCGTTATGGGCTATGCGTTAAGCGTTATGCATTATGCATTATGCGTTATGCATTATGCATTATGCGTTATGCGTTATGCGTTATGCGTTATGCGTTATGCGTTATGCGTTAAGCGTTATGCGTTATGCTTTATGCGTTATGCGTTATGCGTTATGTGTTATGCGTTATGCGTTATGCGTTATGCGTTATCCGTTATGCGTTATGCGTTATGCGTTATGCGTTATGCGTTAAGCGTTATGCGTTATGCGTTATGCGATATGTGTTATGCGATATGCGTTATGCGTTATGCGTTATGCGTTCTGCGTTATGCGTTATGCGTTATGCGTTATGCGTTATGCGTTATGCGTTATGCGTTATGCGTTATGCGTTATGCGTTATGCGTTATGCGTTATGCGTTATGCGTTATGCGTTATGCGTTATGCGTTATGCGTTATGCGTTATGCGTTATGCGTTATGCGTTATGCGTTATGCGTTATGCGTTATGCGTTATGCGTTATGCGTTATGCGTTATGCGTTATGCGTTATGCGTTATGCGTTATGCGTTATGCGTTATGCGTTATGCGTTATGCGTTATGCGTTATGCGTTACGCGTTATGCGTTACGCGTTATGCGTTACGCGTTATGCGTTATTCGTTATGCGTTATGCGTTATGCGTTATGCGTTATGCGTTATGCGTTATGCGTTATGCGTTATGCGTTATGCGTTATGCGTTATGCGTTATGCGTTATGCGTTATGCGTTATGCGTTATGCGTTATGCGTTATGCGTTACGCGTTATGCGTTATTCGTTATGCGTTATGCGTTACGCATTATACGTTATGCGTTATGCGTGATGCGTTATGCGTTATGCGTTATGCGTTATGGGCTATGCGTTAAGCGTTATGCGTTATGCATTATGGGTTATGCATTATGCGTTATGCGTTATGCGTTATGCGTTATGCGTTAAGCGTTATGCGTTATGCGTTATGCGTTATGCGTTATGCGGTATGCGTTATGCGTTATGCGTTATGCGTTATGCGTTATGCGTTATGCGTTATGCGTCATGCGTTATGCGTTATGCGTTATGCGTTATGCGTTATGCGTTATGCGTTATGCGTTATGCGTTATGCGTTATGCGTTATGCGTTATGCGTTATGCGTTATGCGTTATGCGTTATGCGTTATGCGTTATGCGTTATGCGTTATGCGTTATGCGTTATGCGTTATGCGTTATGGGCTATGCGTTAAGCGTTATGCGTTATGCGTTATGCGTTATGCGTTATGCGTTATTCGTTATGCGTTATGCGTTATGCGTTATGCGTTATGCGTTATGCGTTATGCGTTATGCGTTATGCGTTATGCGTTATGCGTTATGCGTTATGCGTTATGCGTTATGCGTTATGCGTTATGCGTTATGCGTTATGCGTTATGCGTTATGCGTTATGCGTTATGCGTTATGCGTTATGCGTTATGCGTTATGCGTTATGCGTTATGCGTTATGCGTTATGCGTTATGCGTTATGCGTTATGCGTTATGCGTTATGCGTTATGCGTTATGCGTTATGCGTTATGTGTTATGCGTTATGCGTTATGCGTTATGCGTTATGCGTTATGCGTTATGCGTTATGCGTTATGCGTTATGCGTTATGCGTTATGCGTTATCCGTTATGCGTTATGACTTTTTCATTGAACGTTATGCGTTATGTGTTATGCGTTATGCGTTATGCGTTATGCGTTATGCGTTATGCGTTATGCGTTATGCGTTATGCGTTATGCGTTATGCGTTATGCGTTATGCGTTATGCGTTATGCGTTATGCGTTATGCGTTATGCGTTATGCGTTATGCGTTATGCGTTATGCGTTATGCGTTATGCGTTATGCGTTATGCGTTATGCGTTATGCGTTATGCGTTATGCGTTATGCGTTATGCGTTATGCGTTATGCGTTATGCGTTATGCGTTATGCGTTATGCGTGATGCGTTATGCGTTATGCGTTATGCGTTATGGGCTATGCGTTAAGCGTTATGCGTTATGCGTTATGCGTTAAGCGTTATGCGTTATGCGTTATGCGTTATGCGTTATGCGTTATGCGTTATGCGTTATGCGTTATGCGTTATGCGTTATGCGTTATGCGTTATGCGTTATGCGTTATGCGTTATGCGTTATGCGTTATGCGTTATGCGTTATGCGTTATGCGTTATGCGTTATGCGTTATGCGTTATGCGTTATGCGTTATGCGTTATGCGTTATGCGTTATGCGTTATGCGTTATGCGTTATGCGTTATGCGTTATGCGTTATGCGTTATGCGTTATGCGTTATGCGTTATGCGTTATGCGTTATGCGTTATGCGTTATGCGTTATGCGTTATGCGTTATGCGTTATGCGTTATGCGTTATGCGTTATGCGTTATGCGTTATGCGTTATGCGTTATGCGTTATGCGTTATGCGTTATGCGTTATGCGTTATGCGTTATGCGTTATGCGTTATGCGTTATGCGTTATGCGTTATGCGTTATGCGTTATGCGTTATGCGTTATCCGTTATGCGTTATGCGTTAGGCGTTATGCGTTACGCGTTATACGTTATGCGTTATGCGTGATGCGTTATGCGTTATGCGTTATGGGCTATGCGTTAAGCGTTATGCGTTATGCGTTATGCGTTATGCGTTATGCGTTAAGCGTTATGCGTTATGCGTTATGCGTTATGCGTTATGCGTTATGCGTTATGCGTTATGCGTTATGCGTTATGCGTTATGCGTTATGCGTTATGCGTTATGCGTTATGCGTTATGCGTTATGCGTTATGCGTTATGCGTTATGCGTTATGCGTTATGCGTTATGCGTTATGCGTTATGCGTTATGCGTTATGCGTTATGCGTTAGGCGTTATGCGTTACGCGTTATACGTTATGCGTTATGCGTGATGCGTTATGCGTTATGCGTTATGCGTTATGGGCTATGCGTTAAGCGTTATGCGTTATGCGTTATGCGTTATGCGTTATGCGTTAAGCGTTATGCGTTATGCGTTATGCGTTATGCGTTATGCGTTATGCGTTATGCGTTATGCGTTATGCGTTATGCGTTATGCGTTATGCGTTATGCGTTATGCGTTATGCGTTATGCGTTATGCGTTATGCGTTATGCGTTATGCGTTATGCGTTAGGCGTTATGCGTTACGCGTTACGCGTTATACGTTATGCGTTATGCGTGATGCGTTATGCGTTATGCGTTATGCGTTATGCGTTATGGGCTATGCGTTATGCGTTATGCGTTATGCGTTATGCGTTAAGCGTTATGCGTTATGCGTTATGCGTTATGCGTTATGCGTTATGCGTTATGCGTTATGCGTTATGCGTTATGCGTTATGCGTTATGCGTTATGCGTTATGCGTTATGCGTTAGGCGTTATGCGTTATGCGTTATCCATTATGCGTTATGCGTTATGCGTTATGCGTTACGCGTTATACGTTATGCGTTATGCGTGATGCGTTATGCGTTATGCGTTATGCGTTATGCGTTAAGCGTTATGCGTTATGCGTTATGCGTTATGCGTTATGCGTTATGCGTTATGCGTTATGCGTTATGCGTTATGCGTTATGCGTTATGCGTTATGCGTTATGCGTTATGCGTTAGGCGTTATGCGTTATGCGTTATGCGTTATGCGTTATGCGTTATGCGTTATGGGCTATGCGTTAAGCGTTATGCATTATGCATTATGCGTTATGCATTATGCATTATGCGTTATGCGTTATGCGTTATGCGTTATGCGTTATGCGTTATGCGTTAAGCGTTATGCGTTATGCTTTATGCGTTATGCGTTATGCGTTATGTGTTATGCGTTATGCGTTATGCGTTATGCGTTATCCGTTATGCGTTATGCGTTATGCGTTATGCGTTATGCGTTAAGCGTTATGCGTTATGCGTTATGCGATATGTGTTATGCGATATGCGTTATGCGTTATGCGTTATGCGTTCTGCGTTATGCGTTATGCGTTATGCGTTATGCGTTATGCGTTATGCGTTATGCGTTATGCGTTATGCGTTATGCGTTATGCGTTATGCGTTATGCGTTATGCGTTATGCGTTATGCGTTATGCGTTATGCGTTATGCGTTATGCGTTATGCGTTATGCGTTATGCGTTATGCGTTATGCGTTATGCGTTATGCGTTATGCGTTATGCGTTATGCGTTATGCGTTATGCGTTATGCGTTATGCGTTATGCGTTATGCGTTATGCGTTATGCGTTACGCGTTATGCGTTACGCGTTATGCGTTACGCGTTATGCGTTATTCGTTATGCGTTATGCGTTATGCGTTATGCGTTATGCGTTATGCGTTATGCGTTATGCGTTATGCGTTATGCGTTATGCGTTATGCGTTATGCGTTATGCGTTATGCGTTATGCGTTATGCGTTATGCGTTATGCGTTACGCGTTATGCGTTATTCGTTATGCGTTATGCGTTACGCATTATACGTTATGCGTTATGCGTGATGCGTTATGCGTTATGCGTTATGCGTTATGGGCTATGCGTTAAGCGTTATGCGTTATGCATTATGGGTTATGCATTATGCGTTATGCGTTATGCGTTATGCGTTATGCGTTAAGCGTTATGCGTTATGCGTTATGCGTTATGCGTTATGCGGTATGCGTTATGCGTTATGCGTTATGCGTTATGCGTTATGCGTTATGCGTTATGCGTCATGCGTTATGCGTTATGCGTTATGCGTTATGCGTTATGCGTTATGCGTTATGCGTTATGCGTTATGCGTTATGCGTTATGCGTTATGCGTTATGCGTTATGCGTTATGCGTTATGCGTTATGCGTTATGCGTTATGCGTTATGCGTTATGCGTTATGCGTTATGCGTTATGCGTTATGGGCTATGCGTTAAGCGTTATGCGTTATGCGTTATGCGTTATGCGTTATGCGTTATTCGTTATGCGTTATGCGTTATGCGTTATGCGTTATGCGTTATGCGTTATGCGTTATGCGTTATGCGTTATGCGTTATGCGTTATGCGTTATGCGTTATGCGTTATGCGTTATGCGTTATGCGTTATGCGTTATGCGTTATGCGTTATGCGTTATGCGTTATGCGTTATGCGTTATGCGTTATGCGTTATGCGTTATGCGTTATGCGTTATGCGTTATGCGTTATGCGTTATGCGTTATGCGTTATGCGTTATGCGTTATGCGTTATGCGTTATGTGTTATGCGTTATGCGTTATGCGTTATGCGTTATGCGTTATGCGTTATGCGTTATGCGTTATGCGTTATGCGTTATGCGTTATGCGTTGAACGTTATGCGTTATGTGTTATGCGTTATGCGTTATGCGTTATGCGTTATGCGTTATGCGTTATGCGTTATGCGTTATGCGTTATGCGTTATGCGTTATGCGTTATGCGTTATGCGTTATGCGTTATGCGTTATGCGTTATGCGTTATGCGTTATGCGTTATGCGTTATGCGTTATGCGTTATGCGTTATGCGTTATGCGTTATGCGTTATGCGTTATGCGTTATGCGTTATGCGTTATGCGTTATGCGTTATGCGTTATGCGTTATGCGTTATGCGTTATGCGTTATGCGTGATGCGTTATGCGTTATGCGTTATGCGTTATGGGCTATGCGTTAAGCGTTATGCGTTATGCGTTATGCGTTAAGCGTTATGCGTTATGCGTTATGCGTTATGCGTTATGCGTTATGCGTTATGCGTTATGCGTTATGCGTTATGCGTTATGCGTTATGCGTTATGCGTTATGCGTTATGCGTTATGCGTTATGCGTTATGCGTTATGCGTTATGCGTTATGCGTTATGCGTTATGCGTTATGCGTTATGCGTTATGCGTTATGCGTTATGCGTTATGCGTTATGCGTTATGCGTTATGCGTTATGCGTTATGCGTTATGCGTTATGCGTTATGCGTTATGCGTTATGCGTTATGCGTTATGCGTTATGCGTTATGCGTTATGCGTTATGCGTTATGCGTTATGCGTTATGCGTTATGCGTTATGCGTTATGCGTTATGCGTTATGCGTTATGCGTTATGCGTTATGCGTTATGCGTTATGCGTTATGCGTTATGCGTTATGCGTTATGCGTTATGCGTTATGCGTTATGCGTTATCCGTTATGCGTTATGCGTTAGGCGTTATGCGTTACGCGTTATACGTTATGCGTTATGCGTGATGCGTTATGCGTTATGCGTTATGGGCTATGCGTTAAGCGTTATGCGTTATGCGTTATGCGTTATGCGTTATGCGTTAAGCGTTATGCGTTATGCGTTATGCGTTATGCGTTATGCGTTATGCGTTATGCGTTATGCGTTATGCGTTATGCGTTATGCGTTATGCGTTATGCGTTATGCGTTATGCGTTATGCGTTATGCGTTATGCGTTATGCGTTATGCGTTATGCGTTATGCGTTATGCGTTATGCGTTATGCGTTATGCGTTATGCGTTATGCGTTAGGCGTTATGCGTTACGCGTTATACGTTATGCGTTATGCGTGATGCGTTATGCGTTATGCGTTATGCGTTATGGGCTATGCGTTAAGCGTTATGCGTTATGCGTTATGCGTTATGCGTTATGCGTTAAGCGTTATGCGTTATGCGTTATGCGTTATGCGTTATGCGTTATGCGTTATGCGTTATGCGTTATGCGTTATGCGTTATGCGTTATGCGTTATGCGTTATGCGTTATGCGTTATGCGTTATGCGTTATGCGTTATGCGTTATGCGTTATGCGTTAGGCGTTATGCGTTACGCGTTACGCGTTATACGTTATGCGTTATGCGTGATGCGTTATGCGTTATGCGTTATGCGTTATGCGTTATGGGCTATGCGTTATGCGTTATGCGTTATGCGTTATGCGTTAAGCGTTATGCGTTATGCGTTATGCGTTATGCGTTATGCGTTATGCGTTATGCGTTATGCGTTATGCGTTATGCGTTATGCGTTATGCGTTATGCGTTATGCGTTATGCGTTAGGCGTTATGCGTTATGCGTTATCCATTATGCGTTATGCGTTATGCGTTATGCGTTACGCGTTATACGTTATGCGTTATGCGTGATGCGTTATGCGTTATGCGTTATGCGTTATGGGCTATGCGTTAAGCGTTATGCGTTATGCGTTATGCGTTATGCGTTATGCGTTAAGCGTTATGCGTTATGCGTTATGCGTTATGCGTTATGCGTTATCCGTTATGCGTTATGCGTTATGCGTTATGCGTTATGCGTTAAGCGTTATGCGTTATGCGTTATGCGATATGTGTTATGCGATATGCGTTATGCGTTATGCGTTATGCGTTCTGCGTTATGCGTTATGCGTTATGCGTTATACGTTATGCGTTATGCGTTATGCGTTATGCGTTATGCGTTATGCGTTATGCGTTATGCGTTATGCGTTATGCGTTATGCGTTATGCGTTATGCGTTATGCGTTATGCGTTATGCGTTATGCGTTATGCGTTATGCGTTATGCGTTATGCGTTATGCGTTATGCGTTATGCGTTATGCGTTATGCGTTATGCGTTATGCGTTATGCGTCATGCGTTATGCGTTATGCGTGATGCGTCATGCGTTATGCGTTA
The DNA here is from genome assembly GCF_051020765.1 of Lasioglossum baleicum. NCBI lineage: Eukaryota > Metazoa > Arthropoda > Insecta > Hymenoptera > Halictidae > Lasioglossum > Lasioglossum baleicum. The sequence continues at coordinate 275,428 of NW_027469151.1, read as the reverse complement.
TGCGTTATGCGTTATGCGTTATGCGTTATGCGTCATGCGTTATGCGTTATGCGTTATGCGTTATGTGTTATGCGTTATGCGTTATGCGTTATGCGTTATCCGTTATGCGTTATGCGTTATGCGTTATGCGTTATGCGTTAAACGTTATGCGTTATGCGTTATGCGATATGTGTTATGCGATATGCGTTATGCGTTATGCGTTATGCGTTATGCGTAATGCGTTATGCGTTATGCGTTATGCGTTATGCGTTATGCGTTATGCGTTATGCGTTATGCGTTATGCGTTATGCGTTATGCGTTATGCGTTATGCGTTATGCGTTATGCGTTATGCGTTATGCGTTAGGCGTTATGCGTTACGCGTTATGCGTTACGCGTTATGCGTTACGCGTTATGCGTTATTCGTTATGCGTTATGCGTTACGCGTTATACGTTATGCGTTATGCGTGATGCGTTATGCGTTATGCGTTATGGGCTATGCGTTAAGCGTTATGCGTTATGCATTATGTGTTATGCGTTATGCGTTATGCGTTATGCGTTAAGCGTTATGCGTTATGCGTTATGCGTTATGCGTTATGCGTTATGCGTTATGCGTCATGCGTTATGCGTTATGCGTCATGCGTTATGCGTTATGCGTTATGCGTTATGTGTTATGCGATATGCGTTATGCGTTATGCGTTATGCGTTATGCGTTATGCGTTATCCGTTATGCGTTATGCGTTATGCGTTATGCGTTATGCGTTAAGCGTTATGCGTTATGCGTTATGCGATATGTGTTATGCGATATGCGTTATGCGTTATGCGTTATGCGTTCTGCGTTATGCGTTATGCGTTATGCGTTATGCGTTATGCGTTATGCGTTATGCGTTATGCGTTATGCGTTATGCGTTATGCGTTATGCGTTATGCGTTATGCGTTATGCGTTATGCGTTATGCGTTATGCGTTATGCGTTATGCGTTATGCGTTATGCGTTATGCGTTATGCGTTATGCGTTATGCGTTATGCGTTATGCGTTATGCGTTAGGCGTTATGCGTTACGCGTTATGCGTTACGCGTTATGCGTTATTCGTTATGCGTTAAGCGTTACGCGTTATACGTTATGCGTTATGCGTGATGCGTTATGCGTTATGCGTTATGCGTTATGCGTTATGCGTTATGCGTTATGCGTTATGCGTTATGCGTTATGCGTTATGCGTTATGCGTTATGCGTTATGCGTTATGCGTTATGCGTTATGCGTTATGCGTTATGCGTTATGCGTTATGCGTTATGCGTTATGCGTTATGCGTTATGCGTTATGCGTCATGCGTTATGCGTTATGCGTGATGCGTCATGCGTTATGCGTTATGCGTTATGCGTCATGCGTTATGCGTTATGCGTTATGCGTTATGTGTTATGCGTTATGCGTTATGCGTTATGCGTTATCCGTTATGCGTTATGCGTTATGCGTTATGCGTTATGCGTTAAGCGTTATGCGTTATGCGTTATGCGATATGTGTTATGCGATATGCGTTATGCGTTATGCGTTATGTGTTATGCGTGATGCGTTATGCGTTATGCGTTATGGGCTATGCGTTAAGCGTTATGCGTTATGCATTATGTGTTATGCGTTATGCGTTATGCGTTATGCGTTAAGCGTTATGCGTTATGCGTTATGCGTTATGCGTTATGGGTTATGCGTTATGCGTCATGCGTTATGCGTTATGCGTCATGCGTTATGCGTTATGCGTTATGCGTTATGCGTTATGCGTTATGCGTTATGCGTTATGCGTTATGCGTTATGCGTTATGCGTTATGCGTTATGCGTTATGCGTTATGCGTTATGCGTTATGCGTTATGCGTTATGCGTTATGCGTTATGCGTTATGCGTTATGCGTTATGCGTTATGCGTTATGCGTTATGCGTTATGCGTTATGCGTTATGCGTTATGCGTTATGCGTTATGCGTTATGCGTTATGCGTTATGCGTTATGCGTTATGCGTTATGCGTTATGCGTTATGCGTTATGCGTTATGCGTTATGCGTTATGCGTTATGCGTTATGCGTTATGCGTTATGCGTTATGCGTTATGCGTTATGCGTTATGCGTTATGCGTTATGCGTTATGCGTTATGCGTTATGCGTTATGCGTTATGCGTTATGCGTTATGCGTTATGCGTTATGCGTTATGCGTTATCCATTATGCGTTATGCGTTATGCGTTATGCGTTACGCGTTATACGTTATGCGTTATGCGTTATGCGTTATGCGTTATGGGCTATGCGTTAAGCGTTATGCGTTATGCGTTATGCGTTATGCGTTATGCGTTAAGCGTTATGCGTTATGCGTTATGCGTTATGCGTTATGCATTATGCGTTATGCGTTATGCGTTATGCGTTATGCGTTATGCGTTATGCGTTAGGCGTTATGCGTTACGCGTTATGCGTTACGCGTTATGCGTTATTCGTTATGCGTTATGCGTTACGCGTTATACGTTATACGTTATGCGTTATGCGTGATGCGTTATGCGTTATGCGTTATGCGTTATGCGTTATGCGTTATGCGTTATGCGTTATGCGTTATGCGTTATGCGTTATGCGTTATGCGTTATCCATTATGCGTTATGCGTTATGCGTTATGCGTTACGCGTTATACGTTATGCGTTATGCGTGATGCGTTATGCGTTATGCGTTATGCGTTATGCGTTATGCGTTATGCGTTATGCGTTATGCGTTATGCGTTATTCGTTATGCGTTATGCGTTACGCGTTATACGTTATGCGTTATGCGTGATGCGTTATGCGTTATGCGTTATGGGCTATGCGTTAAGCGTTATGCGTTATGCATTATGTGTTATGCGTTATGCGTTATGCGTTATGCGTTAAGCGTTATGCGTTATGCGTTATGCGTTATGCGTTATGCGTTATGCGTTATGCGTCATGCGTTATGCGTTATGCGTCATGCGTTATGCGTTATGCGTTATGCGTTATGCGTTATGCGTTATGCGTTATGCGTTATGCGTTATGCGTTATGCGTTATGCGTTATGCGTTATGCGTTATGCGTTATGCGTTATGCGTTATGCGTTATGCGTTATGCGTTATGCGTTATGCGTTATGCGTTATGCGTTATGCGTTATGCGTTATGCGTTATGCGTTATGCGTTATGCGTTATGCGTTATGCGTTATGCGTTATGCGTTATGCGTTATGCGTTATGCGTTATGCGTTATGCGTTATGCGTTATGCGTTATGCGTTATGCGTTATGCGTTATGCGTTATGCGTTATCCATTATGCGTTATGCGTTATGCGTTATGCGTTACGCGTTATACGTTATGCGTTATGCGTGATGCGTTATGCGTTATGCGTTATGCGTTATGGGCTATGCGTTAAGCGTTATGCGTTATGCGTTATGCGTTATGCGTTATGCGTTAAGCGTTATGCGTTATGCGTTATGCGTTATGCGTTATGCGTTATGCATTATGCGTTATGCGTTATGCGTTATGCGTTATGCGTTATGCGTTATGCGTTATGCGTTATGCGTTATGCGTTATGCGTTATGCGTTATGCGTTATGCGTTATTCGTTATGCGTTATGCGTTACGCGTTATACGTTATGCGTTATGCGTGATGCGTTATGCGTTATGCGTTATGGGCTATGCGTTAAGCGTTATGCGTTATGCATTATGTGTTATGCGTTATGCGTTATGCGTTATGCGTTAAGCGTTATGCGTTATGCGTTATGCGTTATGCGTTATGCGTTATGCGTTATGCGTCATGCGTTATGCGTTATGCGTCATGCGTTATGCGTTATGCGTTATGCGTTATGCGTTATGCGTTATGCGTTATGCGTTATGCGTTATGCGTTATGCGTTATGCGTTATGCGTTATGCGTTATGCGTTATGCGTTATGCGTTATGCGTTATGCGTTATGCGTTATGCGTTATGCGTTATGCGTTATGCGTTATGCGTTATGCGTTATGCGTTATGCGTTATGCGTTATGCGTTATGCGTTATGCGTTATGCGTTATGCGTTATGCGTTATGCGTTATGCGTTATGCGTTATGCGTTATGCGTTATGCGTTATGCGTTATGCGTTATGCGTTATGCGTTATGCGTTATGCGTTATGCGTTATGCGTTATCCATTATGCGTTATGCGTTATGCGTTATGCGTTACGCGTTATACGTTATGCGTTATGCGTGATGCGTTATGCGTTATGCGTTATGCGTTATGGGCTATGCGTTAAGCGTTATGCGTTATGCGTTATGCGTTATGCGTTATGCGTTAAGCGTTATGCGTTATGCGTTATGCGTTATGCGTTATGCGTTATGCATTATGCGTTATGCGTTATGCGTTATGCGTTATGCGTTATGCGTTATGCGTTATGCGTTATGCGTTATGCGTTATGCGTTATGCGTTATGCGTTATGCGTTATGCGTTATGCGTTATGCGTTATGCGTTATGCGTTATGGGCTATGCGTTAAGCGTTATGCATTATGCATTATGCGTTATGCATTATGCATTATGCGTTATGCGTTATGCGTTATGCGTTATGCGTTATGCGTTATGCGTTAAGCGTTATGCGTTATGCTTTATGCGTTATGCGTTATGCGTTATGTGTTATGCGTTATGCGTTATGCGTTATGCGTTATCCGTTATGCGTTATGCGTTATGCGTTATGCGTTATGCGTTAAGCGTTATGCGTTATGCGTTATGCGATATGTGTTATGCGATATGCGTTATGCGTTAAGCGTTATGCGTTATGCGTTATGCGTTATGCGTTATGCGTTATGCATTATGCGTTATGCGTTATGCGTTATGCGTTATGCGTTATGCGTTATGCGTTATGCGTTATGCGTTATGCGTTATGCGTTATGCGTTATGCGTTATGCGTTATTCGTTATGCGTTATGCGTTACGCGTTATACGTTATGCGTTATGCGTGATGCGTTATGCGTTATGCGTTATGGGCTATGCGTTAAGCGTTATGCGTTATGCATTATGTGTTATGCGTTATGCGTTATGCGTTATGCGTTAAGCGTTATGCGTTATGCGTTATGCGTTATGCGTTATGCGTTATGCGTTATGCGTCATGCGTTATGCGTTATGCGTCATGCGTTATGCGTTATGCGTTATGCGTTATGCGTTATGCGTTATGCGTTATGCGTTATGCGTTATGCGTTATGCGTTATGCGTTATGCGTTATGCGTTATGCGTTATGCGTTATGCGTTATGCGTTATGCGTTATGCGTTATGCGTTATGCGTTATGCGTTATGCGTTATGCGTTATGCGTTATGCGTTATGCGTTATGCGTTATGCGTTATGCGTTATGCGTTATGCGTTATGCGTTATGCGTTATGCGTTATGCGTTATGCGTTATGCGTTATGCGTTATGCGTTATGCGTTATGCGTTATGCGTTATGCGTTATGCGTTATGCGTTATGCGTTATGCGTTATGCGTTATGCGTTATGCGTTATGCGTTATGCGTTATGCGTTATCCATTATGCGTTATGCGTTATGCGTTATGCGTTACGCGTTATACGTTATGCGTTATGCGTGATGCGTTATGCGTTATGCGTTATGCGTTATGGGCTATGCGTTAAGCGTTATGCGTTATGCGTTATGCGTTATGCGTTATGCGTTAAGCGTTATGCGTTATGCGTTATGCGTTATGCGTTATGCGTTATGCATTATGCGTTATGCGTTATGCGTTATGCGTTATGCGTTATGCGTTATGCGTTATGCGTTATGCGTTATGCGTTATGCGTTATGCGTTATGCGTTATGCGTTATGCGTTATGCGTTATGCGTTATGCGTTATGCGTTATGCGTTATGCGTTATGGGCTATGCGTTAAGCGTTATGCATTATGCATTATGCGTTATGCATTATGCATTATGCGTTATGCGTTATGCGTTATGCGTTATGCGTTATGCGTTATGCGTTAAGCGTTATGCGTTATGCTTTATGCGTTATGCGTTATGCGTTATGTGTTATGCGTTATGCGTTATGCGTTATGCGTTATCCGTTATGCGTTATGCGTTATGCGTTATGCGTTATGCGTTAAGCGTTATGCGTTATGCGTTATGCGATATGTGTTATGCGATATGCGTTATGCGTTATGCGTTATGCGTTCTGCGTTATGCGTTATGCGTTATGCGTTATGCGTTATGCGTTATGCGTTATGCGTTATGCGTTATGCGTTATGCGTTATGCGTTATGCGTTATGCGTTATGCGTTATGCGTTATGCGTTATGCGTTATGCGTTATGCGTTATGCGTTATGCGTTATGCGTTATGCGTTATGCGTTATGCGTTATGCGTTATGCGTTATGCGTTATGCGTTATGCGTTATGCGTTATGCGTTACGCGTTATGCGTTACGCGTTATGCGTTACGCGTTATGCGTTATTCGTTATGCGTTATGCGTTATGCGTTATGCGTTATGCGTTATGCGTTATGCGTTATGCGTTATGCGTTATGCGTTATGCGTTATGCGTTATGCGTTATGCGTTATGCGTTATGCGTTATGCGTTATGCGTTATGCGTTATGCGTTACGCGTTATGCGTTATTCGTTATGCGTTATGCGTTACGCATTATACGTTATGCGTTATGCGTGATGCGTTATGCGTTATGCGTTATGCGTTATGGGCTATGCGTTAAGCGTTATGCGTTATGCATTATGGGTTATGCATTATGCGTTATGCGTTATGCGTTATGCGTTAAGCGTTATGCGTTATGCGTTATGCGTTATGCGTTATGCGGTATGCGTTATGCGTTATGCGTTATGCGTTATGCGTTATGCGTTATGCGTTATGCGTCATGCGTTATGCGTTATGCGTTATGCGTTATGCGTTATGCGTTATGCGTTATGCGTTATGCGTTATGCGTTATGCGTTATGCGTTATGCGTTATGCGTTATGCGTTATGCGTTATGCGTTATGCGTTATGCGTTATGCGTTATGCGTTATGCGTTATGCGTTATGCGTTATGCGTTATGCGTTATGCGTTATGCGTTATCCGTTATGCGTTATGCGTTAGGCGTTATGCGTTACGCGTTATACGTTATGCGTTATGCGTGATGCGTTATGCGTTATGCGTTATGGGCTATGCGTTAAGCGTTATGCGTTATGCGTTACGCGTTATGCGTTATGCGTTAAGCGTTATGCGTTATGCGTTATGCGTTATGCGTTATGCGTTATGCGTTATGCGTTATGCGTTATGCGTTATGCGTTATGCGTTATGCGTTATGCGTTATGCGTTATGCGTTATGCGTTATGCGTTATGCGTTATGCGTTATGCGTTATGCGTTATGCGTTATGCGTTATGCGTTATGCGTTATGCGTTATGCGTTATGCGTTATGCGTTATGCGTTATGCGTTATGCGTTAAGCGTTATGCGTTATGCTTTATGCGTTATGCGTTATGCGTTATGTGTTATGCGTTATGCGTTATGCGTTATGCGTTATCCGTTATGCGTTATGCGTTATGCGTTATGCGTTATGCGTTAAGCGTTATGCGTTATGCGTTATGCGATATGTGTTATGCGATATGCGTTATGCGTTATGCGTTATGCGTTCTGCGTTATGCGTTATGCGTTATGCGTTATGCGTTATGCGTTATGCGTTATGCGTTATGCGTTATGCGTTATGCGTTATGCGTTATGCGTTATGCGTTATGCGTTATGCGTTATGCGTTATGCGTTATGCGTTATGCGTTATGCGTTATGCGTTATGCGTTATGCGTTATGCGTTATGCGTTATGCGTTATGCGTTATGCGTTATGCGTTATGCGTTATGCGTTATGCGTTATGCGTTATGCGTTACGCGTTATGCGTTACGCGTTATGCGTTACGCGTTATGCGTTATTCGTTATGCGTTATGCGTTATGCGTTATGCGTTATGCGTTATGCGTTATGCGTTATGCGTTATGCGTTATGCGTTATGCGTTATGCGTTATGCGTTATGCGTTATGCGTTATGCGTTATGCGTTATGCGTTATGCGTTATGCGTTATGCGTTATGCGTTATGCGTTACGCGTTATGCGTTATTCGTTATGCGTTATGCGTTACGCATTATACGTTATGCGTTATGCGTGATGCGTTATGCGTTATGCGTTATGCGTTATGGGCTATGCGTTAAGCGTTATGCGTTATGCATTATGGGTTATGCATTATGCGTTATGCGTTATGCGTTATGCGTTATGCGTTAAGCGTTATGCGTTATGCGTTATGCGTTATGCGTTATGCGGTATGCGTTATGCGTTATGCGTTATGCGTTATGCGTTATGCGTTATGCGTTATGCGTCATGCGTTATGCGTTATGCGTTATGCGTTATGCGTTATGCGTTATGCGTTATGCGTTATGCGTTATGCGTTATGCGTTATGCGTTATGCGTTATGCGTTATGCGTTATGCGTTATGCGTTATGCGTTATGCGTTATGCGTTATGCGTTATGCGTTATGCGTTATGCGTTATGGGCTATGCGTTAAGCGTTATGCGTTATGCGTTATGCGTTATGCGTTATGCGTTATTCGTTATGCGTTATGCGTTATGCGTTATGCGTTATGCGTTATGCGTTATGCGTTATGCGTTATGCGTTATGCGTTATGCGTTATGCGTTATGCGTTATGCGTTATGCGTTATGCGTTATGCGTTATGCGTTATGCGTTATGCGTTATGCGTTATGCGTTATGCGTTATGCGTTATGCGTTATGCGTTATGCGTTATGCGTTATGCGTTATGCGTTATGCGTTATGCGTTATGCGTTATGCGTTATGCGTTATGCGTTATGCGTTATGCGTTATGCGTTATGCGTTATGCGTTATGCGTTATGCGTTATGCGTTATGCGTTATGCGTTATGCGTTATGCGTTATGCGTTATGCGTTATGCGTTATGCGTTATCCGTTATGCGTTATGACTTTTTCATTGAACGTTATGCGTTATGTGTTATGCGTTATGCGTTATGCGTTATGCGTTATGCGTTATGCGTTATGCGTTATGCGTTATGCGTTATGCGTTATGCGTTATGCGTTATGCGTTATGCGTTATGCGTTATGCGTTATGCGTTATGCGTTATGCGTTATGCGTTATGCGTTATGCGTTATGCGTTATGCGTTATGCGTTATGCGTTATGCGTTATGCGTTATGCGTTATGCGTTATGCGTTATGCGTTATGCGTTATGCGTTATGCGTTATGCGTTATGCGTTATGCGTTATGCGTGATGCGTTATGCGTTATGCGTTATGCGTTATGGGCTATGCGTTAAGCGTTATGCGTTATGCGTTATGCGTTAAGCGTTATGCGTTATGCGTTATGCGTTATGCGTTATGCGTTATGCGTTATGCGTTATGCGTTATGCGTTATGCGTTATGCGTTATGCGTTATGCGTTATGCGTTATGCGTTATGCGTTATGCGTTATGCGTTATGCGTTATGCGTTATGCGTTATGCGTTATGCGTTATGCGTTATGCGTTATGCGTTATGCGTTATGCGTTATGCGTTATGCGTTATGCGTTATGCGTTATGCGTTATGCGTTATGCGTTATGCGTTATGCGTTATGCGTTATGCGTTATGCGTTATGCGTTATGCGTTATGCGTTATGCGTTATGCGTTATGCGTTATGCGTTATGCGTTATGCGTTATGCGTTATGCGTTATGCGTTATGCGTTATGCGTTATGCGTTATGCGTTATGCGTTATGCGTTATGCGTTATGCGTTATGCGTTATGCGTTATGCGTTATGCGTTATCCGTTATGCGTTATGCGTTAGGCGTTATGCGTTACGCGTTATACGTTATGCGTTATGCGTGATGCGTTATGCGTTATGCGTTATGGGCTATGCGTTAAGCGTTATGCGTTATGCGTTATGCGTTATGCGTTATGCGTTAAGCGTTATGCGTTATGCGTTATGCGTTATGCGTTATGCGTTATGCGTTATGCGTTATGCGTTATGCGTTATGCGTTATGCGTTATGCGTTATGCGTTATGCGTTATGCGTTATGCGTTATGCGTTATGCGTTATGCGTTATGCGTTATGCGTTATGCGTTATGCGTTATGCGTTATGCGTTATGCGTTATGCGTTATGCGTTAGGCGTTATGCGTTACGCGTTATACGTTATGCGTTATGCGTGATGCGTTATGCGTTATGCGTTATGCGTTATGGGCTATGCGTTAAGCGTTATGCGTTATGCGTTATGCGTTATGCGTTATGCGTTAAGCGTTATGCGTTATGCGTTATGCGTTATGCGTTATGCGTTATGCGTTATGTGTTATGCGTTATGCGTTATGCGTTATGCGTTATCCGTTATGCGTTATGCGTTATGCGTTATGCGTTATGCGTTAAGCGTTATGCGTTATGCGTTATGCGATATGTGTTATGCGATATGCGTTATGCGTTATGCGTTATGCGTTCTGCGTTATGCGTTATGCGTTATGCGTTATGCGTTATGCGTTATGCGTTATGCGTTATGCGTTATGCGTTATGCGTTATGCGTTATGCGTTATGCGTTATGCGTTATGCGTTATGCGTTATGCGTTATGCGTTATGCGTTATGCGTTATGCGTTATGCGTTATGCGTTATGCGTTATGCGTTATGCGTTATGCGTTATGCGTTATGCGTTATGCGTTATGCGTTATGCGTTATGCGTTATGCGTTATGCGTTATGCGTTATGCGTTACGCGTTATGCGTTACGCGTTATGCGTTACGCGTTATGCGTTATTCGTTATGCGTTATGCGTTATGCGTTATGCGTTATGCGTTATGCGTTATGCGTTATGCGTTATGCGTTATGCGTTATGCGTTATGCGTTATGCGTTATGCGTTATGCGTTATGCGTTATGCGTTATGCGTTATGCGTTATGCGTTATGCGTTACGCGTTATGCGTTATTCGTTATGCGTTATGCGTTACGCATTATACGTTATGCGTTATGCGTGATGCGTTATGCGTTATGCGTTATGCGTTATGGGCTATGCGTTAAGCGTTATGCGTTATGCATTATGGGTTATGCATTATGCGTTATGCGTTATGCGTTATGCGTTATGCGTTAAGCGTTATGCGTTATGCGTTATGCGTTATGCGTTATGCGGTATGCGTTATGCGTTATGCGTTATGCGTTATGCGTTATGCGTTATGCGTTATGCGTCATGCGTTATGCGTTATGCGTTATGCGTTATGCGTTATGCGTTATGCGTTATGCGTTATGCGTTATGCGTTATGCGTTATGCGTTATGCGTTATGCGTTATGCGTTATGCGTTATGCGTTATGCGTTATGCGTTATGCGTTATGCGTTATGCGTTATGCGTTATGCGTTATGGGCTATGCGTTAAGCGTTATGCGTTATGCGTTATGCGTTATGCGTTATGCGTTATTCGTTATGCGTTATGCGTTATGCGTTATGCGTTATGCGTTATGCGTTATGCGTTATGCGTTATGCGTTATGCGTTATGCGTTATGCGTTATGCGTTATGCGTTATGCGTTATGCGTTATGCGTTATGCGTTATGCGTTATGCGTTATGCGTTATGCGTTATGCGTTATGCGTTATGCGTTATGCGTTATGCGTTATGCGTTATGCGTTATGCGTTATGCGTTATGCGTTATGCGTTATGCGTTATGCGTTATGCGTTATGCGTTATGCGTTATGCGTTATGCGTTATGCGTTATGCGTTATGCGTTATGCGTTATGCGTTATGCGTTATGCGTTATGCGTTATGCGTTATGCGTTATGCGTTATGCGTTATCCGTTATGCGTTATGACTTTTTCATTGAACGTTATGCGTTATGTGTTATGCGTTATGCGTTATGCGTTATGCGTTATGCGTTATGCGTTATGCGTTATGCGTTATGCGTTATGCGTTATGCGTTATGCGTTATGCGTTATGCGTTATGCGTTATGCGTTATGCGTTATGCGTTATGCGTTATGCGTTATGCGTTATGCGTTATGCGTTATGCGTTATGCGTTATGCGTTATGCGTTATGCGTTATGCGTTATGCGTTATGCGTTATGCGTTATGCGTTATGCGTTATGCGTTATGCGTTATGCGTGATGCGTTATGCGTTATGCGTTATGCGTTATGCGTTATGCGTTATGCGTTATGCGTTATGCGTTATGCGTTATGCGTTATGCGTTATGCGTTATGCGTTATGCGTTATGCGTTATGCGTGATGCGTTATGCGTTATGCGTTATGCGTTATGGGCTATGCGTTAAGCGTTATGCGTTATGCGTTATGCGTTAAGCGTTATGCGTTATGCGTTATGCGTTATGCGTTATGCGTTATGCGTTATGCGTTATGCGTTATGCGTTATGCGTTATGCGTTATGCGTTATGCGTTATGCGTTATGCGTTATGCGTTATGCGTTATGCGTTATGCGTTATGCGTTATGCGTTATGCGTTATGCGTTATGCGTTATGCGTTATGCGTTATGCGTTATGCGTTATGCGTTATGCGTTATGCGTTATGCGTTATGCGTTATGCGTTATGCGTTATGCGTTATGCGTTATGCGTTATGCGTTATGCGTTATGCGTTATGCGTTATGCGTTATGCGTTATGCGTTATGCGTTATGCGTTATGCGTTATGCGTTATGCGTTATGCGTTATGCGTTATGCGTTATGCGTTATGCGTTATGCGTTATGCGTTATGCGTTATGCGTTATGCGTTATGCGTTATGCGTTATGCGTTATCCGTTATGCGTTATGCGTTAGGCGTTATGCGTTACGCGTTATACGTTATGCGTTATGCGTGATGCGTTATGCGTTATGCGTTATGGGCTATGCGTTAAGCGTTATGCGTTATGCGTTATGCGTTATGCGTTATGCGTTAAGCGTTATGCGTTATGCGTTATGCGTTATGCGTTATGCGTTATGCGTTATGCGTTATGCGTTATGCGTTATGCGTTATGCGTTATGCGTTATGCGTTATGCGTTATGCGTTATGCGTTATGCGTTATGCGTTATGCGTTATGCGTTATGCGTTATGCGTTATGCGTTATGCGTTATGCGTTATGCGTTATGCGTTATGCGTTAGGCGTTATGCGTTACGCGTTATACGTTATGCGTTATGCGTGATGCGTTATGCGTTATGCGTTATGCGTTATGGGCTATGCGTTAAGCGTTATGCGTTATGCGTTATGCGTTATGCGTTATGCGTTAAGCGTTATGCGTTATGCGTTATGCGTTATGCGTTATGCGTTATGCGTTATGCGTTATGCGTTATGCGTTATGCGTTATGCGTTATGCGTTATGCGTTATGCGTTATGCGTTATGCGTTATGCGTTATGCGTTATGCGTTATGCGTTATGCGTTATGCGTTATGCGTTATGCGTTATGCGTTAGGCGTTATGCGTTACGCGTTACGCGTTATACGTTATGCGTTATGCGTGATGCGTTATGCGTTATGCGTTATGCGTTATGGGCTATGCGTTATGCGTTATGCGTTATGCGTTATGCGTTAAGCGTTATGCGTTATGCGTTATGCGTTATGCGTTATGCGTTATGCGTTATGCGTTATGCGTTATGCGTTATGCGTTATGCGTTATGCGTTATGCGTTATGCGTTATGCGTTATGCGTTAGGCGTTATGCGTTACGCGTTATACGTTATGCGTTATGCGTGATGCGTTATGCGTTATGCGTTATGCGTTATGGGCTATGCGTTAAGCGTTATGCGTTATGCGTTATGCGTTATGCGTTATGCGTTATGCGTTATGCGTTATGCGTTATGCGTTATGCGTTATGCGTTCTGCGTTATGCGTTAGGCGTTATGCGTTACGCGTTATGCGTTACGCGTTATGCGTTACGCGTTATGCGTTATTCGTTATGCGTTATGCGTTACGCGTTATACGTTATGCGTTATGCGTGATGCGTTATGCGTTATGCGTTATGGGCTATGCGTTAAGCGTTATGCGTTATGCATTATGTGTTATGCGTTATGCGTTATGCGTTATGCGTTAAGCGTTATGCGTTATGCGTTATGCGTTATGCGTTATGCGTTATGCGTTATGCGTCATGCGTTATGCGTTATGCGTCATGCGTTATGCGTTATGCGTTATGCGTTATGCGTTATGCGTTATGCGTTATGCGTTATGCGTTATGCGTTATGCGTTAAGCGTTATGCGTTATGCGTTATGCGTTATGCGTTATGCGTTATGCGTTATGCGTTATGCGTTATGCGTTATGCGTTATGCGTTATGCGTTATGCGTTATGCATTATGCGTTATGCGTTATGCGTTATGCGTTATGCGTTATGCGTTATGCGTTATGCGTTATGCGTTATGCGTTATGCGTTATGCGTTATGCGTTATGCGTTATGCGTTATGCGTTATGCGTTATGCGTTATGCGTTATGGGCTATGCATTATGCATTATGCGTTATGCGTTATGCGTTATGCGTTATGCGTTATGCGTTATGCGTTATGCGTTAAGCGTTATGCGTTATGCTTTATGCGTTATGCGTTATGCGTTATGTGTTATGCGTTATGCGTTATGCGTTATGCGTTATCCGTTATGCGTTATGCGTTATGCGTTATGCGTTATGCGTTAAGCGTTATGCGTTATGCGTTATGCGTTATGCGTTATGCGTTATGCGTTATGCGTTATGCGTTATGCGTTATGCGTTATGCGTTATGCGTTATGCGTTATGCGTTATGCGTTATGCGTTATGCGTTATGCGTTATGCGTTATGCGTTATGCGTTATGCGTTATGCGTTATGCGTTATGCGTTATGCGTTATGCGTTATGCGTTATGCGTTATGCGTTATGCGTTATGCGTTATGCGTTATGCGTTATGCGTTATGCGTTATGCGTTATGCGTTATGCGTTATGCGTTATGCGTTATGCGTTATGCGTTATGCGTTATGCGTTATGCGTCATGCGTTATGCGTTATGCGTGATGCGTCATGCGTTATGCGTTATGCGTTATGCGTTATGCGTTATGCGTTATGCGTCATGCGTTATGCGTTATGCGTTATGCGTTATGTGTTATGCGTTATGCGTTATGCGTTATGCGTTATCCGTTATGCGTTATGCGTTATGCGTTATGCGTTAAGCGTTATGCGTTATGCGTTATGCGATATGTGTTATGCGATATGCGTTATGCGTTATGCGTTATGCGTTATGCGTAATGCGTTATGCGTTATGCGTTATGCGTTATGCGTTATGCGTTATGCGTTATGCGTTATGCGTTATGCGTTATGCGTTATGCGTTATGCGTTATGCGTTATGCGTTATGCGTTATGCGTTATGCGTTATGCGTTATGCGTTATGCGTTAGGCGTTATGCGTTACGCGTTATGCGTTACGCGTTATGCGTTATTCGTTATGCGTTATGCGTTACGCGTTATACGTTATGCGTTATGCGTGATGCGTTATGCGTTATGCGTTATGGGCTATGCGTTAAGCGTTATGCGTTATGCATTATGTGTTATGCGTTATGCGTTATGCGTTATGCGTTAAGCGTTATGCGTTATGCGTTATGCGTTATGCGTTATGCGTTATGCGTTATGCGTCATGCGTTATGCGTTATGCGTCATGCGTTATGCGTTATGCGTTATGCGTTATGCGTTATGCGTTATGCGTTATGCGTTATGCGTTATGCGTTATGCGTTATGCGTTATGCGTTATGCGTTATGCGTTATGCGTTATGCGTTATGCGTTATGCGTTATGCGTTATGCGTTATGCGTTATGCGTTATGCGTTATGCGTTATGCGTTATGCGTTATGCGTTATGCGTTATGCGTTATGCGTTATGCGTTATGCGTTATGCGTTATGCGTTATGCGTTATGCGTTATGCGTTATGCGTTATGCGTTATGCGTTATGCGTTATGCGTTATGCGTTATGCGTTATGCGTTATGCGTTATGCGTTATGCGTTATCCATTATGCGTTATGCGTTATGCGTTATGCGTTACGCGTTATACGTTATGCGTTATGCGTGATGCGTTATGCGTTATGCGTTATGCGTTATGGGCTATGCGTTAAGCGTTATGCGTTATGCGTTATGCGTTATGCGTTATGCGTTAAGCGTTATGCGTTATGCGTTATGCGTTATGCGTTATGCGTTATCCGTTATGCGTTATGCGTTATGCGTTATGCGTTATGCGTTAAGCGTTATGCGTTATGCGTTATGCGATATGTGTTATGCGATATGCGTTATGCGTTATGCGTTATGCGTTCTGCGTTATGCGTTATGCGTTATGCGTTATGCGTTATGCGTTATGCGTTATGCGTTATGCGTTATGCGTTATGCGTTATGCGTTATGCGTTATGCGTTATGCGTTATGCGTTATGCGTTATGCGTTATGCGTTATGCGTTATGCGTTATGCGTTATGCGTTATGCGTTATGCGTTATGCGTTATGCGTTATGCGTTATGCGTTATGCGTTATGCGTTATGCGTTAGGCGTTATGCGTTACGCGTTATGCGTTATTCGTTATGCGTTACGCGTTACGCGTTATACGTTATGCGTTATGCGTGATGCGTTATGCGTTATGCGTTATGCGTTATGCGTTATGCGTTATGCGTTATGCGTTATGCGTTATGCGTTATGCGTTATGCGTTATGCGTTATGCGTTATGCGTTATGCGTTATGCGTTATGCGTTATGCGTTATGCGTTATGCGTTATGCGTTATGCGTTATGCGTTATGCGTTATGCGTTATGCGTTATGCGTTATGCGTTATGCGTTATGCGTTATGCGTTATGCGTTATGCGTTATGCGTTATGCGTTATGCGTTATGCGTTATGCGTTATGCGTTATGCGTTATGCGTTATGCGTTATGCGTTATGCGTTATGCGTTATGCGTCATGCGTTATGCGTTATGCGTGATGCGTCATGCGTTATGCGTTATGCGTTATGCGTCATGCGTTATGCGTTATGCGTTATGCGTTATGTGTTATGCGTTATGCGTTATGCGTTATGCGTTATCCGTTATGCGTTATGCGTTATGCGTTATGCGTTAAGCGTTATGCGTTATGCGTTATGCGATATGCGTTAGGCGTTATGCGTTACGCGTTATACGTTATGCGTTATGCGTGATGCGTTATGCGTTATGCGTTATGCGTTATGGGCTATGCGTTAAGCGTTATGCGTTATGCGTTACGCGTTATGCGTTATTCGTTATGCGTTATGCGTTACGCGTTATACGTTATGCGTTATGCGTGATGCGTTATGCGTTATGCGTTATGCGTTATGCGTTATGCGTTATGCGTTATGCGTTATGCGTTATGCGTTATGCGTTATGCGTTATGCGTTATGCGTTATGCGTTATGCGTTATGCGTTATGCGTTATGCGTTATGCGTTATGCGTTATGCGTTATGCGTTATGGGCTATGCGTTAAGCGTTATGCGTTATGCGTTATGCGTTATGCGTTATGCGTTAAGCGTTATGCGTTATGCGTTATGCGTTATGCGTTATGCGTTATGCGTTATGCGTTATGCGTTATGCGTTATGCGTTATGCGTTATGCGTTATGCGTTATGCGTTATGCGTTATGCGTTATGCGTTATGCGTTATGCGTTATGCGTTATGCGTTATGCGTTATGCGTTATGCGTTATGCGTTATGCGTTATGCGTTATGCGTTATGCGTTATGCGTTATGCGTTATGCGTTAGGCGTTATGCGTTACGCGTTATACGTTATGCGTTATGCGTGATGCGTTATGCGTTATGCGTTATGCGTTATGGGCTATGCGTTAAGCGTTATGCGTTATGCGTTATGCGTTATGCGTTATGCGTTATGCGTTATGCGTTAAGCGTTATGCGTTATGCGTTATGCGTTATGCGTTATGCGTTATGCGTTATGCGTTATGCGTTATGCGTTATGCGTTATGCGTTATGCGTTATGCGTTATGCGTTATGCGTTAGGCGTTATGCGTTACGCGTTATACGTTATGCGTTATGCGTGATGCGTTATGCGTTATGCGTTATGCGTTATGGGCTATGCGTTAAGCGTTATGCGTTATGCGTTATGCGTTATGCGTTATGCGTTATGCGTTATGCGTTATGCGTTATGCGTTATGCGTTATGCGTTCTGCGTTATGCGTTAGGCGTTATGCGTGATGCGTTATGCGTTATGCGTTATGGGCTATGCGTTAAGCGTTATGCGTTATGCATTATGTGTTATGCGTTATGCGTTATGCGTTATGCGTTAAGCGTTATGCGTTATGCGTTATGCGTTATGCGTTATGCGTTATGCGTCATGCGTTATGCGTTATGCGTCATGCGTTATGCGTTATGCGTTATGCGTTATGCGTTATGCGTTATGCGTTATGCGTTATGCGTTATGCGTTAAGCGTTATGCGTTATGCGTTATGCGTTATGCGTTATGCGTTATGCGTTATGCGTTATGCGTTATGCGTTATGCGTTATGCGTTATGCGTTATGCGTTATGCGTTATGCGTTATGCGTTATGCGTTATGCGTTATGCGTTATGCATTATGCGTTATGCGTTATGCGTTATGCGTTATGCGTTATGCGTTATGCGTTATGCGGTATGCGTTATGCGTTATGCGTTATGCGTTATGCGTTATGCGTTATGCGTTATGCGTTATGCGTTATGCGTTATGGGCTATGCGTTAAGCGTTATGCA
The DNA here is from genome assembly GCF_051020765.1 of Lasioglossum baleicum. NCBI lineage: Eukaryota > Metazoa > Arthropoda > Insecta > Hymenoptera > Halictidae > Lasioglossum > Lasioglossum baleicum. Next base: position 256,874 of record NW_027469151.1, on the reverse strand, counting down.
TTATGCATTATGCGTTATGCGTTATGCGTTATGCGTTATGCGTTATGCGTTATGCGTTATGCGTTAAGCGTTATGCGTTATGCTTTATGCGTTATGCGTTATGCGTTATGTGTTATGCGTTATGCGTTATGCGTTATCCGTTATGCGTTATGCGTTATGCGTTATGCGTTATGCGTTAAGCGTTATGCGTTATGCGTTATGCGATAAGTGTTATGCGATATGCGTTATGCGTTATGCGTTATGCGTTCTGCGTTATGCGTTATGCGTTATGCGTTATGCGTTATGCGTTATGCGTTATGCGTTATGCGTTATGCGTTATGCGTTATGCGTTATGCGTTATGCGTTATGCGTTATGCGTTATGCGTTATGCGTTATGCGTTATGCGTTATGCGTTATGCGTTATGCGTTATGCGTTATGCGTTATGCGTTATGCGTTATGCGTTATGCGTTAGGCGTTATGCGTTACGCGTTATGCGTTACGCGTTATGCGTTATTCGTTATGCGTTATGCGTTACGCGTTATGCGTTATGCGTTATGCGTGATGCGTTATGCGTTATGCGTTATGCGTTATGCGTTATGCGTTATGCGTTATGCGTTATGCGTTATGCGTTATGCGTTATGCGTTATGCGTTATGCGTTATGCGTTATGCGTTATGCGTTATGCGTTATGCGTTATGCGTTATGCGTTATGCGTTATGCGTTATGCGTTATGCGTTATGCGTTATGCGTTATGCGTTATGCGTTATGCGTTATGCGTTATGCGTTATGCGTTATGCGTTATGCGTTATGCGTTATGCGTTATGCGTTATGCGTTATGCGTTATGCGTTATGCGTTATGCGTTATGCGTTATGCGTTATGCGTTATGCGTTATGCGTTATGCGTTATGCGTCATGCGTTATGCGTTATGCGTGATGCGTCATGCGTTATGCGTTATGCGTTATGCGTTATGCGTTATGCGTTATGCGTCATGCGTTATGCGTTATGCGTTATGCGTTATGTGTTATGCGTTATGCGTTATGCGTTATGCGTTATCCGTTATGCGTTATGCGTTATGCGTTATGCGTTAAGCGTTATGCGTTATGCGTTATGCGATATGTGTTATGCGATATGCGTTATGCGTTATGCGTTATGCGTTATGCGTAATGCGTTATGCGTTATGCGTTATGCGTCATGCGTTATGCGTTATGCGTTATGCGTTATGCGTTATGCGTTATGCGTTATGCGTTATGCGTTATGCGTTATGCGTTATGCGTTATGCGTTATGCGTTATGCGTTATGCGTTATGCGTTATGCGTTATGCGTTATGCGTTATGCGTTATGCGTTATGCGTTATGCGTTATGCGTTATGCGTTATGCGTTATGCGTTATGCGTTATGCGTTATGCGTTATGCGTTATGCGTTATGCGTTATGCGTTATGCGTTATGCGTTATGCGTTATGCGTTATGCGTTATGCGTTATGCGTTATGCGTTATGCGTTATGCGTTATGCGTTATGCGTTATGCGTTATGCGTTATGCGTTATGCGTTATGCGTTATGCGTTACGCGTTATACGTTATGCGTTATGCGTGATGCGTTATGCGTTATGCGTTATGCGTTATGGGCTATGCGTTAAGCGTTATGCGTTATGCGTTATGCGTTATGCGTTATGCGTTAAGCGTTATGCGTTATGCGTTATGCGATATGTGTTATGCGATATGCGTTATGCGTTATGCGTTATGCGTTCTGCGTTATGCGTTATGCGTTATGCGTTATGCGTTATGCGTTATGCGTTATGCGTTATGCGTTATGCGTTATGCGTTATGCGTTATGCGTTATGCGTTATGCGTTATGCGTTATGCGTTATGCGTTATGCGTTATGCGTTATGCGTTATGCGTTATGCGTTATGCGTTATGCGTTATGCGTTATGCGTTAGGCGTTATGCGTTACGCGTTATGCGTTATTCGTTATGCGTTATGCGTTACGCGTTATACGTTATGCGTTATGCGTGATGCGTTATGCGTTATGCGTTATGCGTTATGCGTTATGCGTTATGCGTTATGCGTTATGCGTTATGCGTTATGCGTTATGCGTTATGCGTTATGCGTTATGCGTTATGCGTTATGCGATATGTGTTATGCGATATGCGTTATGCGTCATGCGTTATGCGTTATGCGTTATGCGTTATGTGTTATGCGTTATGCGTTATGCGTTATGCGTTATCCGTTATGCGTTATGCGTTATGCGTTATGCGTTATGCGTTAAGCGTTATGCGTTATGCGTTATGCGATATGTGTTATGCGATATGCGTTATGCGTTATGCGTTATGCGTTATGCGTTATGCGTTATGCGTTATGCGTTATGCGTTATGCGTTATGCGTTATGCGTTATGCGTTATGCGTTATGCGTTATGCGTTATGCGTTATGCGTTATGCGTTATGCGTTATGCGTTATGCGTTATGCGTTATGCGTTATGCGTTATGCGTTATGCGTTATGCGTTATGCGTTATGCGTTAGGCGTTATGCGTTACGCGTTATGCGTTACGCGTTATGCGTTATTCGTTATGCGTTATGCGTTACGCGTTATACGTTATGCGTTATGCGTGATGCGTTATGCGTTATGCGTTATGGGCTATGCGTTAAGCGTTATGCGTTATGCATTATGTGTTATGCGTTATGCGTTATGCGTTATGCGTTAAGCGTTATGCGTTATGCGTTATGCGTTATGCGTTATGCGTTATGCGTTATGCGTTATGCGTTATGCGTTATGCGTTATGCGTTATGCGTTATGCGTTATGCGTTATGCGTTATGCGTTATGCGTTATGCGTTATGCGTTATGCGTTATGCGTTATGCGTTATGCGTTATGCGTTATCCATTATGCGTTATGCGTTATGCGTTATGCGTTATGCGTTACGCGTTATACGTTATGCGTTATGCGTGATGCGTTATGCGTTATGCGTTATGCGTTATGGGCTATGCGTTAAGCGTTATGCGTTATGCGTTATGCGTTATGCGTTAAGCGTTATGCGTTATGCGTTATGCGTTATGCGTTATGCATTATGCGTTATGCGTTATGCGTTATGCGTTATGCGTTATGCGTTATGCGTTATGCGTTATGCGTTATGCGTTATGCGTTATGCGTTATGCGTTATGCGTTATGCGTTATGCGTTATGCGTTATGCGTTATGCGTTATGCGTTATGCGTTATGCGTTATGCGTTATGCGTTATGCGTTATGCGTTATGCGTTATGCGTTATGCGTTATGCGTTATGCGTTATGGGCTATGCGTTAAGCGTTATGTGTTCGGGATTCGAATCGAGAGGTTTACCGGTCGATTGAGACACGCCGGGTTTTTCTACCAATTTCAAGAACACACGCCGCGTGTTATTATTTTCGACACCGCGTTCTCAACGGCTCGCCGTCGTGACCCGTAAACTACCTCGATTCGAATCCCGAAACAATCGACTCTGCGATCGATCCGCCAATCGCGGACCACCGCGTTCGTCGACTTGGGCCTATTCGGGAACCCCCTCGGCGAAGCGGGGTCACTCTCTTTGTTCATCGCGCTCCGAGAACACACTCTGGTTTAAAACTCATTGTAACACCGGCTTTTCTGGAATTCACGCGTGTCAGAGCCGTGCGCGCTCCACTTCTTTCATAAATAAATCAACGTTCGTCATTGATCTCCATCACATCGTCCACCGCGAGTCTTCTTTAATCCTTGTGTCGTGACCGTTACCTTTCCTCGCGCGTCCAAACCTGGGCGATCCCGGCACTCAGGCTTTCCGACCGTCGGTCGAAGTCGAAACATTGGTCCTTCGAGCCGGATCGCGAGAAAGTGTACGGTGCCACATCGAGAACGGAACTATCCACTATCATGGCGGGGGTAGAGGCAATCGAAAGCCAACTCCAAACGAAGCGAGCCATCGAACGCAGTCTTCTCAATCTGAGGAAGCTGGGGAAGGAGAAATGGACCAAGGCCACACTGCGTACGAGAATCGCCCACCTGCAGGACCACTGGCAGAAATTCAACACCGGAAACGACCGAGTCTGCTCCATCATCCCTCCCGCGGACCAGACCAAGATCCCGTACTTCTCCGAGAATCAGTTCGAGGAAACGGAGGAAACATACTTGGAGACCCTGGCGTTCATGACGTCTCAGCTCGACGATTTGACCAGCGTCCCCGTAAGTCACCCTTCAAATCCTTGCGACGGGCAAGTGCTTCCGCCTGTACCAGCCGATCAGCTTCCGCGTTTAAACTTGCCAGAATTCGATGGCCGATACGCGACGTGGGAATCGTTTCGCGACCGTTTCACCGCCCTCATTATAAAAAACCCATCGCTCCACGACGTATCGCGCCTCCATTATCTGACGTCGTCCATCACGGGTCGCGCTCTCGAATGTATCGAAAATATTCCCATTACCGAGGATAATTTCACAGTTGCCTGGACTGCTCTTATGAAGCGTTATCAAAATCCGCGACGTCTCATCAACGCACACCTTCAATCATTGTTCGACCTGCCCGCGCTTTCTCACGAGTCGGCGGCCGACTTACAAAGACTTCGCGATCGCGTCTGCGTCATCACCGCGTCGCTGAAAAATCTAGGAAGGAAACCGGAAGATCTCTGGAACGATATACTGGTCCATCTGGTATCCCAGAAGCTGGACACGTCGTCGCGAAAAGCCTGGAAACTAAAAATCAGCGACGACGTTGCACCGCCGCCCTTCGAGCTGCTGTCGAATTTTGTTGATTCTCGCGTTCGTGGGCTCGAAGAATTTTCCGAAAGCGAGTCCGTTACCGCCGCTGTGTGCCCCGTCGCGACGATGCAACCAGCCGCCGGTCCTTCCCGCGTGCATGCCGTCACAACATATCAGACGTCGACGAAAACGTTTCCGCCATGCCCAGTGTGTCGAGCATCTCATAATTTAAGCGCATGCCCGCAGTTTACATCGCGGAACCCGCACGGTCGGCGCGAACTTATCAGTAAACTCAATCGTTGTTTCAACTGTCTGAGCAACGCGCATACCACTTTGGACTGTTCAAGCAAATATTCGTGTCGCGTATGTCACCGACGACACCATTCTCTCCTACACGAAGACGTAGCACCGCCACCATCCGGAAACTCAGCGCCCGTGTCAGCCAGTTCCGAGGTGAGCGCTCACCTCGCGTCTACCCGCGAAGAGCCGAGCTCCGCGGTCCTATTAGCCACGGCCCTTGTAAAATTAAGCGTCTCCTCCGGTCGTTGCGTGACCGTCCGAGCCCTGATCGACCAAGGCTCCGAAACAAGTTTCGTCACCGAAGCGATGGTGCATATTCTGCGAGCAAAGCGCACCCGCGTCAATACTTCGATTTCAGCAGTCGGCGGCGTCCACGCCGGGAGCGTGCGTCACGCTGTGCACCTCCAGGTAGCCCACCGCTCGCGCGCGACTCCCGCGATGTCAACCGTCGCCCTCGTGCTCCCTGCGCTTTCAACGTACGCGCCGAAACGCATCCGTGACTCGCGAGTTCTAGCGCACCTTGCGGATTTGGAATGGGCCGACCCCGATCCGTCAAACCGATCCGCAATTCACCTGATTCTTGGCGCGGACGTTTACCCCAGCATCGTTCTCGATGGGGTGCGGAAATGTCGCAGCGGATCGCCAGTAGCGCAGGAAACCATCTTCGGGTGGGTCATTTCCGGACCCACAGCATGTCAGTCCGGCGAATCGGATACAGTCCATGCTGCCCGTAGCGACTTCCGCGAGTTCTCAAGAATATCTATGCACCATTGCACTCAAGACGACCCTCTCGCTCACGACCTCAAACGATTTTGGGAACTCGAAGAGGTTCCCCGTCGCTCCTTTCTCACCCCGGACGAGGAACAGTGCGAGTCGCACTTCCGCGCAAACACCACTCGTACCGCCGACGGTCAGTACGTGGTCCGTCTTCCGTTCCGTGCCGGCCCCCCAATAAACATCGGGCAGTCGCGCCCGTTAGCGGACCAAATTCATCGCTCGCTGCAGCGAAAGTTCCGCCTGAACTCTTCGCTCGCTTCGGAATATCGAGCGTTCCTCCACGAGTACGAAGAGCTCGGCCACATGCGACGCGCGCTCTCCTCCTCTACATCTCCGACGCAAGCGGTGTACATGCCCCATCACCCCGTGTTCCGAGAAGGCAGCGCGACGACACATCTCCGCGTCGTATTCAACGCGTCCAGCGTCACCTCAAACGGAACCTCTCTTAATGACCATCTACTCTCCGGTCCCAAGCTGCAGTCCGATCTGCCCTCCGTTCTGCTTCGATGGCGGAAATTTCGATACGTGTATACCGCCGATATCGCGAAAATGTATCGCCAGATCCTCGTCAATGACCGCGACCTCGACTATCAGAGGATCATTTGGCAAAATTCACCCGGCGACGAGCCCGCTCCCTTTCAGCTCCTGACTGTCACTTACGGAATGACCTGCGCCCCGTTCCTAGCCCTTCGAGTACTGCAGCAACTTCTCGAGGACGAAGGCTCTCGCTTTCCCCTCGCGCGTCCCATCCTACGGTCGAACATTTACGTAGATGACGTGCTATTCGGCGGCGATGACATCCCTTCTCTACGCCGGTCCCGCGATCAACTAAACGGCCTGCTGCACTGCGGGCATTTCAAACTCCGGAAATGGGCTAGCAACCATTCCGAACTTCTCACCGACATGGATCCGTCGGATCACGGCCTAGCGTGCTCAAAATTCCTCACGCCCGATGATGAGGTTAAAATCCTCGGAGTCAGTTGGAATCCGTCTCGCGACGCCTTCCAATTTCAAGTCTCGCTTTCCAACACGCTTCCCTCAACGAAACGGACAATTTTATCGACAATTGCCAAATTGTACGATCCGTTGGGGTGGGTCACCCCTGCCATTATCTCCGCCAAGGTTATCATTCAGGACCTGTGGCGCCTCCGAATCGCATGGGACGATCCGATCTCCGGCCCTGCACTCGATCGCTGGACCGCGATTTACACTCGCCTTCTGTCACTAGCAGAGGTTCAAATTCCACGGTGGACCGGCCACTCTCACTCTAACGGTCACCTCGAGCTTCACGGCTTCGCGGACGCTTCCAACATTGCATACGCCGCTGTCATCTATGCTCGCTGCATTTCTCCGACAGGTCAGATCACCGTGTCACTGCTAGCAGGCAAATCCAAGGTCGCGCCCCTCACACCTGTGACAATCCCGCGGCTTGAGCTACAGGGCGCCGAGCTTCTGTCCCGTCTCATGGCGTTCGTTCTGTCCGCTTTCGAAAACGCCACCGTTAAGTGTTTCTGTTGGACCGACTCGACTGTCGTCCTAGCATGGCTCAGATCGCACCCGTCCAAGTGGAAACCGTATGTTGCCAACCGCGTCGCGAACATTCAGACTCGACTTCCGAATGCAAGTTGGCAGCATGTGCCTACTGCAGAAAACCCCGCCGATTGCGCTTCCCGCGGGCTCCTCAGCGACGATCTCCTTCGACATGAATTGTGGTGGCACGGTCCCGAGTGGCTCGGACTCGATGCTTCCGCGTGGCCGGCTCAGGCGCCCCTTCCGGAAGGCTACGACCTGCCGGAAGTCAAACTGTCGTTCCACAGCGCGGCCACCCCTTCAATCGAGTGGGATTTGGCCTCCCGATTTTCAAAATGGCCCAAACTCCTACGAGTCACGGCCTATATTATAAGATTCAGCCGTCTCTGCCGCCGCAACATCTCCGACACTCCTAGTCGACCTTCCGGACAGGCTCTCTCGACCTCAGACGTCTCTCTAGCTCGAATCTTTTGGATTAAGCACCTTCAATCCGCGGAATTCCCCGAAGAACTCCACGCGCTCCAGCAAGCCCAAAGTCTGTCGCCAAAGAGCCCGCTACTCTCGCTCAATCCGTTCCTCGATGCTGACGGCATTCTTCGCGTCGGAGGCCGATTGCGTCACGCCGCTCTCCCACACAGAGTGAGGCATCCAATTCTGCTTGCACCTCATCCCATCGTGCGCCTCCTCGTCGAGCAGGTCCACACTCAAACGTTGCACGGCGGCGTGCAACTAACCCTACACACCCTCCGCCAGAACTATTGGCTCCTCCGCGCCCGAAGCATGGTGAAGTCCATTATACACTCGTGCGTTACATGCGTTCGAGAAAGAGCTGCGGTCCCCGAGCAAATCATGGGAAATTTACCCGACGCCCGCGTATCCCCGCCAGCCCGCTGTTTTGCGCACTGCGGGGTGGATTACGCCGGACCCTTCCACATTCGTGCCTCGGCCGGTCGCGGTATCACCTCGCGAAAAGCCTACATCGCCCTTTTCATTTGCATGGCCACGAGGGCGATTCATCTGGAACTAGCCGTCGATTACTCCACTCCGGCATTCCTAAACGCATACCTTCGGTTCTGCTCTCGACGGGGTCTACCGGAGGCCGTCTATTCAGACAACGGCACTAATTTCGTAGGCGGCTGCCGAGAACTCTCAGCAGCCTATCGCGCCGCCATAAGAAACCCAAATTTTTTAAATAAAACAGCGTCCGATGGCACGACGTGGCATTTCATCCCCCCTTCGGCGCCGCATTTCGGAGGCCTATGGGAGGCGGGGGTTAAAAGTGTGAAACATCACCTTCGCCGCGTTCTCGGCGATCGCATGTTAACTTTCGAGGAGTTCACGACACTCCTCTGCGCGATCGAAGCCTGCTTGAACTCCCGCCCCCTTGCTCCGATCTCCGATACCCTCGACGAGTACGAAACCCTCACCCCCGGGCATTTTTTGGTAGGCTCCTCGCTCACGGTACCGCCTCAGCCTTCATACCTTGACCTCTGCGAAAACCGCCTTTCCCGCTGGCAGCTAGTTCGCCACGCAGCGGAACGTTTCTGGAGGTTATGGCAGGATGATTATATCAATACCCTCCAACAGCGAAGCAAGTGGCGAAAACCGTACCCTCCAATCTCCACGGGGCAACTAGTCCTAATTCGGAATCCCACACTCCCTCCGTGTAAGTGGGAGCTCGGTCGCGTAACTCAATTGCATTCCGGCGACGACGGTCACACCCGAGTAGTCACCGTCAAAACGGCAACGGCGACATTCAAGCGCCCGTTGGTAAAATTATGTCTTTTACCCGTTCAACGCGCAGCATCTGCGACGTAAGTCCAGCTCCGTTCGGCTGCGGTCGGGCGCGTTCATTCCCAGCGTCATTTCCCTCGCACCCCCCTCGCGAATCAGTCGGATGACGCCGCCGACCGGTAACCCTGCGTTTCTCGTGCGACCCGATGCGTTCCGTCATGGCGGGCGGCGTTCGCGCACGTTACTCCGCGACCAACCGAGCGACCAGCGTAATTTGTTAATTCATCCATTATTGTACCTCCAACCAAGCGATCACGGCGACACCGAGTTGCCTCTCATGCGTGCGTTCTGGGTTTAGCGTTACCGGGCATTGTAAAACGCACTCCCACTATCGTTTACGTTTTTCCTTTTTTTGATACGTTGCGTTTCGAAACTGTGTTTCGAGGCGGGCGGTATGTTCGGGATTCGAATCGAGAGGTTTACCGGTCGATTGAGACACGCCGGGTTTTTCTACCAATTTCAAGAACACACGCCGCGTGTTATTATTTTCGACACCGCGTTCTCAACGGCTCGCCGTCGTGACCCGTAAACTACCTCGATTCGAATCCCGAAACAATCGACTCTGCGATCGATCCGCCAATCGCGGACCACCGCGTTCGTCGACTTGGGCCTATTCGGGAACCCCCTCGGCGAAGCGGGGTCACTCTCTTTGTTCATCGCGCTCCGAGAACACACTCTGGTTTAAAACTCATTGTAACACCGGCTTTTCTGGAATTCACGCGTGTCAGAGCCGTGCGCGCTCCACTTCTTTCATAAATAAATCAACGTTCGTCATTGATCTCCATCACATCGTCCACCGCGAGTCTTCTTTAATCCTTGTGTCGTGACCGTTACCTTTCCTCGCGCGTCCAAACCTGGGCGATCCCGGCACTCAGGCTTTCCGACCGTCGGTCGAAGTCGAAACATTATGCATTATGCATTATGCGTTATGCGTTATGCGTTATGCGTTATGCGTTATGCGTTATGCGTTATGCGTTATGCGTTATGCGTTATGCGTTATGCGTTATGCGTTATGCGTTATGCGTTATGCGTTATGCGTTATGCGTTATGCGTTATGCGTTATGCGTTATGCGTTATGCGTTATGCGTTATGCGTTATGCGTTATGCGTTATCCATTATGCGTTATGCGTTATGCGTTATGCGTTACGCGTTATACGTTATGCGTTATGCGTGATGCGTTATGCGTTATGCGTTATGCGTTATGGGCTATGCGTTAAGCGTTATGCGTTATGCGTTATGCGTTATGCGTTATGCGTTATGCGTTAAGCGTTATGCGTTATGCGTTATGCGTTATGCGTTATGCATTATGCGTTATGCGTTATGCGTTATGCGTTATGCGTTATGCGTTATGCGTTATGCGTTATGCGTTATGCGTTATGCGTTATGCGTTATGCGTTATGCGTTATGCGTTATGCGTTATGCGTTATGCGTTATGCGTTATGCGTTATGCGTTATGCGTTATGCGTTATGGGCTATGCGTTAAGCGTTATGCATTATGCATTATGCGTTATGCGTTATGCGTTATGCGTTATGCGTTATGCGTTATGCGTTATGCGTTATGCGTTAAGCGTTATGCGTTATGCTTTATGCGTTATGCGTTATGCGTTATGTGTTATGCGTTATGCGTTATGCGGTATGCGTTATGCGTTATGCGTTATGCGTTCTGCGTTATGCGTTATGCGTTATGCGTTATGCGTTATGCGTTATGCGTTATGCGTTATGCGTTATGCGTTATGCGTTATGCGTTATGCGTTATGCGTTATGCGTTATGCGTTATGCGTTATGCGTTATGCGTTATGCGTTATGCGTTATGCGTTATGCGTTATGCGTTATGCGTTATGCGTTATGCGTTATGCGTTATGCGTTATGCGTTATGCGTTATGCGTTATGCGTTATCCGTTATGCGTTATGCGTTATGCGTTATGCGTTATGCGTTACGCGTTATGCGTTATGCGTTATGCGTTATGCGTTATGCGTTATGCGTTATGCGTTATGCGTTATGCGTTATGCGTTATGCGTTATGCGTTATGCGTTATGCGTTATGCGTTATGCGTTATGCGTTATGCGTCATGCGTTATGCGTTATGCGTGATGCGTCATGCGTTATGCGTTATGCGTTATGCGTTATGCGTTATGCGTTATGCGTCATGCGTTATGCGTTATGCGTTATGCGTTATGTGTTATGCGTTATGCGTTATGCGTTATCCGTTATGCGTTATGCGTTATGCGTTATGCGTTAAGCGTTATGCGTTATGCGTTATGCGATATGTGTTATGCGATATGCGTTATGCGTTATGCGTTATGCGTTATGCGTTATGCGTTATGCGTTATGCGTTATGCGTTATGCGTTATGCGTTATGCGTTATGCGTTATGCGTTATGCGTTATGCGTTATGCGTTATGCGTTATGCGTTATGCGTTATGCGTTATGCATTATGCGTTATGCGTTATGCGTTATGCGTTATGCGTTATGCGTTATGCGTTATGCGTTATGCGTTATGCGTTATGCGTTATGCGTTATGCGTTATGCGTTATGCGTTATGCGTTATGCGTTATGCGTTATGCGTTATGCGTTATGCGTTATGCGTTATGCGTTATGCGTTATGCGTTATGCGTTATGCGTTAGGCGTTATGCGTTACGCGTTATGCGTTACGCGTTATGCGTTATTCGTTATGCGTTATGCGTTACGCGTTATACGTTATGCGTTATGCGTGATGCGTTATGCGTTATGCGTTATGCGTTATGGGCTATGCGTTAAGCGTTATGCGTTATGCATTATGTGTTATGCGTTATGCGTTATGCGTTATGCGTTAAGCGTTATGCGTTATGCGTTATGCGTTATGCGTTATGCGTTATGCGTTATGCGTCATGCGTTATGCGTTATGCGTCATGCGTTATGCGTTATGCGTTATGCGTTATGCGTTATGCGTTATGCGTTATGCGTTATGCGTTATGCGTTATGCGTTATGCGTTATGCGTTATGCGTTATGCGTTATGCGTTATGCGTTATGCGTTATGCGTTATGCGTTATGCGTTATGCGTTATGCGTTATGCGTTATGCGTTATGCGTTATGCGTTATGCGTTATGCGTTATGCGTTATGCGTTATGCGTTATGCGTTATGCGTTATGCGTTATGCGTTATGCGTTATGCGTTATGCGTTATGCGTTATGCGTTACGCGTTATGCGTTATTCGTTATGCGTTATGCGTTACGCGTTATACGTTATGCGTTATGCGTGATGCGTTATGCGTTATGCGTTATGCGTTATGCGTTATGGGCTATGCGTTAAGCGTTATGCGTTATGCATTATGTGTTATGCGTTATGCGTTATGCGTTATGCGTTAAGCGTTATGCGTTATGCGTTATGCGTTATGCGTTATGCGTTATGCGTTATGCGTCATGCGTTATGCGTTATGCGTCATGCGTTATGCGTTATGCGTTATGCGTTATGCGTTATGCGTTATGCGTTATGCGTTATGCGTTATGCGTTATGCGTTATGCGTTATGCGTTATGCGTTATGCGTTATGCGTTATGCGTTATGCGTTATGCGTTATGCGTTATGCGTTATGCGTTATGCGTTATGCGTTATGCGTTATGCGTTATGCGTTATGCGTTATGCGTTATGCGTTATGCGTTATGCGTTATGCGTTATGCGTTATGCGTTATGCGTTATGCGTTATGCGTTATGCGTTATGCGTTATGCGTTATGCGTTATGCGTTATGCGTTATGCGTTATGCGTTATGCGTTATGCGTTATGCGTTATGCGTTATGCGTTATGCGTTATGCGTTATGCGTTATGCGTTATGCGTTATGCGTTATGCGTTATGGGCTATGCGTTAAGCGTTATGCATTATGCATTATGCGTTATGCGTTATGCGTTATGCGTTATGCGTTATGCGTTATGCGTTATGCGTTAAGCGTTATGCGTTATGCTTTATGCGTTATGCGTTATGCGTTATGTGTTATGCGTTATGCGTTATGCGTTATGCGTTATCCGTTATGCGTTATGCGTTATGCGTTATGCGTTATGCGTTAAGCGTTATGCGTTATGCGTTATGCGATATGTGTTATGCGATATGCGTTATGCGTTATGCGTTATGCGTTCTGCGTTATGCGTTATGCGTTATGCGTTATGCGTTATGCGTTATGCGTTATGCGTTATGCGTTATGCGTTATGCGTTATGCGTTATGCGTTATGCGTTATGCGTTATGCGTTATGCGTTATGCGTTATGCGTTATGCGTTATGCGTTATGCGTTAGGCGTTATGCGTTACGCGTTATGCGTTACGCGTTATGCGTTATTCGTTATGCGTTATGCGTTACGCGTTATACGTTATGCGTTATGCGTGATGCGTTATGCGTTATGCGTTATGCGTTATGCGTTATGCGTTATGCGTTATGCGTTATGCGTTATGCGTTATGCGTTATGCGTTATGCGTTATGCGTTATGCGTTATGCGTTATGCGTTATGCGTTATGCGTTATGCGTTATGCGTTATGCGTTATGCGTTATGCGTTATGCGTTATGCGTTATGCGTTATGCGTTATGCGTTATGCGTTATGCGTTATGCGTTATGCGTTATGCGTTATGCGTTATGCGTTATGCGTTATGCGTTATGCGTTATGCGTTATGCGTTATGCGTTATGCGTTATGCGTCATGCGTTATGCGTTATGCGTGATGCGTCATGCGTTATGCGTTATGCGTTATGCGTTATGCGTTATGCGTTATGCGTCATGCGTTATGCGTTATGCGTTATGCGTTATGCGTTATGTGTTATGCGTTATGCGTTATGCGTTATCCGTTATGCGTTATGCGTTATGCGTTATGCGTTAAGCGTTATGCGTTATGCGTTATGCGATATGTGTTATGCGATATGCGTTATGCGTTATGCGTTATGCGTTATGCGTTATGCGTTATGCGTTATGCGTTATGCGTTATGCGTTATGCGTCATGCGTTATGCGTTATGCGTCATGCGTTATGCGTTATGCGTTATGCGTTATGCGTTATGCGTTATGCGTTATGCGTTATGCGTTATGCGTTATGCGTCATGCGTTATGCGTTATGCGTTATGCGTTATGCGTTATGCGTTATGCGTTATGCGTTATGCGTTATGCGTTATGCGTTATGCGTTATGCGTTATGCGTTATGCGTTATGCGTTATGAGTTATGCGTTATGGGCTATGCGTTAAGCGTTATGCATTATGCATTATGCGTTATGCGTTATGCGTTATGCGTTATGCGTTATGCGTTATGCGTTATGCGTTATGCGTTAAGCGTTATGCGTTATGCTTTATGCGTTATGCGTTATGCGTTATGTGTTATGCGTTATGCGTTATGCGTTATGCGTTATCCGTTATGCGTTATGCGTTATGCGTTATGCGTTATGCGTTATGCGTTAAGCGTTATGCGTTATGCGTTATGCGATATGTGTTATGCGATATGCGTTATGCGTTATGCGTTATGCGTTCTGCGTTATGCGTTATGCGTTATGCGTTATGCGTTATGCGTTATGCGTTATGCGTTATGCGTTATGCGTTATGCGTTATGCGTTATGCGTTATGCGTTATGCGTTATGCGTTATGCGTTATGCGTTATGCGTTATGCGTTATGCGTTATGCGTTATGCGTTATGCGTTATGCGTTATGCGTTATGCGTTATGCGTTATGCGTTATGCGTTATGCGTTATGCGTTATGCGTTATGCGTTATGCGTTATGCGTTATGCGTTATGCGTTATGCGTTATGCGTTATGCGTTATGCGTTATGCGTTATGCGTTATGCGTTATGCGTTATGCGTTATGCGTTATGCGTTATGCGTTATGCGTTATGGGCTATGCGTTAAGCGTTATGCATTATGCATTATGCGTTATGCGTTATGCGTTATGCGTTATGCGTTATGCGTTAAGCGTTATGCGTTATGCTTTATGCGATATGCGTTATGCGTTATGCGTTATGCGTTCTGCGTTATGCGTTATGCGTTATGCGTTATCCGTTATGCGTTATGCGTTATGCGTTATGCGTTAAGCGTTATGCGTTATGCGTTATGCGTTATGCGTTATGCGTTATGCGTTATGCGTTATGCGTTATGCGTTATGCGTTATGCGTTATGCGTTATGCGTTATGCGTTATGCGTTATGCGTTATGCGTTATGCGTTATGCGTTATGCGTTATGCGTTATGCGTTATGCGTTATGCGTTATGCGTTAGGCGTTATGCGTTACGCGTTATGCGTTACGCGTTATGCGTTATTCGTTATGCGTTATGCGTTACGCGTTATACGTTATGCGTTATGCGTGATGCGTTATGCGTTATGCGTTATGCGTTATGCGGTTATGCGTTATGCGTTATGCGTTATGCGTTATGCGTTATGCGTTATGCGTTATGCGTTATGCGTTATGCGTTATGCGTTATGCGTTATGCGTTATGCGTTATGCGTTATGCGTTATGCGTTATGCGTTATGCGTTATGCGTTATGCGTTATGCGTTATGCGTTATGCGTTATGCGTTATCCATTATGCGTTATGCGTTATGCGTTATGCGTTACGTGTTATACGTTATGCGTTATGCGTGATGCGTTATGCGTTATGCGTTATGCGTTATGGGCTATGCGTTAAGCGTTATGCGTTATGCGTTATGCGTTATGCGTTATGCGTTAAGCGTTATGCGTTATGCGTTATGCGTTATGCGTTATGCATTATGCGTTATGCGTTATGCGTTATGCGTTATGCGTTATGCGTTATGCGTTATGCGTTATGCGTTATGCGTTATGCGTTATGCGTTATGCGTTATGCGTTATGCGTTATGCGTTATGCGTTATGCGTTATGCGTTATGGGCTATGCGTTAAGCGTTATGCATTATGCATTATGCGTTATGCGTTATGCGTTATGCGTTATGCGTTATGCGTTATGCGTTATGCGTTATGCGTTAAGCGTTATGCGTTATGCTTTATGCGTTATGCGTTATGCGTTATGTGTTATGCGTTATGCGTTATGCGTTATGCGTTATCCGTTATGCGTTATGCGTTATGCGTTATGCGTTATGCGTTAAGCGTTATGCGTTATGCGTTATGCGATATGTGTTATGCGATATGCGTTATGCGTTATGCGTTATGCGTTCTGCGTTATGCGTTATGCGTTATGCGTTATGCGTTATGCGTTATGCGTTATGCGTTATGCGTTATGCGTTATGCGTTATGCGTTATGCGTTATGCGTTATGCGTTATGCGTTATGCGTTATGCGTTATGCGTTATGCGTTATGCGTTATGCGTTATGCGTTATGCGTTATGCGTTATGCGTTATGCGTTACGCGTTATGCGTTATGCGTTATGCGTTATGCGTTATGCGTTATGCGTTATGCGTTATGCGTTATGCGTTATGCGTTATGCGTTATGCGTTATGCGTTATGCGTTATGCGTTATGCGTTATGCGTTATGCGTTATGCGTTATGCGTTATGCGTTATGCGTTATGCGTTATCCGTTATGCGTTATGCGTTAGGCGTTATGCGTTACGCGTTATACGTTATGCGTTATGCGTGATGCGTTATGCGTTATGCGTTATGGGCTATGCGTTAAGCGTTATGCGTTATGCGTTATGTGTTATGCGTTATGCGTTATGCGTTATGCGTTATGCGTTAAGCGTTATGCGTTATGCGTTATGCGTTATGCGTTATGCGTTATGCGTTATGCGTTATGCGTTATGCGTTATGCGTTATGCGTTATGCGTTATGCGTTATGCGTTATGCGTTATGCGTTATGCGTTATGCGTTATGCGTTATGCGTTATGCGTTATGCGTTATGCGTTATGCGTTATGCGTTATGCGTTATGCGTTATGCGTTATGCGTTATGTGTTATGCGTTATGCGTTACGCGTTCTACGTTATGCGTTATGCGTTATACGTTATGCGTTATGCGTTATCCGTTATGCGTTAGGCGTTAAGCGTTATGCGTTATTCGTTATGCGTTATGCGTTACGCGTTATACGTTATGCGTTATGCGTTATGCGTTATGCGTTATGCGTTATGCGTTATGCGTTATGCGTTATGCGTTATGCGTTATGCGTTATGCGTTATGCGTTATGCGTTATGCGTTATGCGTTATGCGTTATGCGTTATGCGTTATGCGTTATGCGTTATGCGTTATGCGTTATGCGTTATGCGTTATGCGTTATGCGTTATGCGTTATGCGTTATGCGTTATGCGTTATGCGTTATGCGTTATGCGTTATGCGTTATGCGTTATGCGTTATGCGTTATGCGTTATGCGTTATGCGTTATGCGTTATGCGTTATGCGTTATGCGTTATGCGTTATGCGTTATGCGTTATGCGTTATGCGTTATGCGTTATGCGTTATGCGTTATGCGTTATGCGTTATGCGTTATGCGTTATGCGTTATGCGTTATGCGTTATGCGTTATGCGTTATGCGTTATGCGTTATGCGTTATGCGTTATGCGTTATGCGTTATGCGTTATGCGTTATGCGTTATGCGTTATGCGTTATGCGTTATGCGTTATGCGTTATGCGTTATGCGTTATGCGTTATGCGTTATGCGTTATGCGTTATGCGTTATGCGTTATGCGTTATGCGTTATGCGTTATGCGTTATGCGTTATGCGTTATGCGTTATGCGTTATGCGTTATGCGTTATGCGTTATGCGTTATGCGTTATGCGTTATGCGTTATGCGTTATGCGTTATGCGTTATGCGTTATGCGTTATGCGTTATGCGTTATGCGTTATGCGTTATCCGTTATGCGTTATGCGTTAGGCGTTATGCGTTACGCGTTATACGTTATGCGTTATGCGTGATGCGTTATGCGTTATGCGTTATTCGTTATGGGCTATGCGTTAAGCGTTATGCGTTATGCGTTATGCGTTATGCGTTATGCGTTAAGCGTTATGCGTTATGCGTTATGCGTTATGCGTTATGCGTTATGCGTTATGCGTTATGCGTTATGCGTTATGCGTTATGCGTTATGCGTTATGCGTTATGCGTTATGCGTTATGCGTTATGCGTTATCCGTTATGCGTTATGCGTTAGGCGTTATGCGTTACGCGTTATACGTTATGCGTTATGCGTGATGCGTTATGCGTTATGCGTTATTCGTTATGGGCTATGCGTTAAGCGTTATGCGTTATGCGTTATGCGTTATGCGTTATGCGTTAAGCGTTATGCGTTATGTGTTATGCGTTATGCGTTATGCGTTATGCGTTATGCGTTATGCGTTATGCGTTATGCGTTATGCGTTATGCGTTATGCGTTATGCGTTATGCGTTATGCGTTATGCGTTATGCGTTATGCGTTATGCGTTATGCGTTATGCGTTATGCGTTATGCGTTATGCGTTATGCGTTATGCGTTATGCGTTATGCGTTATGCGTTATGCGTTATGCGTTATGCGTTATGCGTTATGCGTTATGCGTTATGCGTTATGCGTTATGCGTTATGCGTTATGCGTTATGCGTTATGCGTTATGCGTTATGCGTTCTGCGTTATGCGTTATGCGTTATGCGTTATGCGTTATGCGTTATGCGTTATGCGTTATGCGTTATGCGTTATGCGTTATGCGTTATGCGTTATGCGTTATGCGTTATGCGTTATGCGTTATGCGTTATGCGTTATGCGTTATGCGTTATGCGTTATGCGTTATGCGTTATGCGTTATGCGTTATGCGTTATGCGTTATGCGTTATGCGTTATGCGTTATGCGTTAGGCGTTATGCGTTACGCGTTATGCGTTACGCGTTATGCGTTATTCGTTATGCGTTACGCGTTACGCGTTATACGTTATGCGTTATGCGTGATGCGTTATGCGTTATGCGTTATGCGTTATGCGTTATGCGTTATGCGTTATGCGTTATGCGTTATGCGTTATGCGTTATGCGTTATGCGTTATGCGTTATGCGTTATGCGTTATGCGTTATGCGTTATGCGTTATGCGTTATGCGTTATGCGTTATGCGTTATGCGTTATGCGTTATGCGTTATGCGTTATGCGTTATGCGTTATGCGTTATGCGTTATGCGTTATGCGTTATGCGTTATGCGTTATGCGTTATGCGTTATGCGTTATGCGTTATGCGTTATGCGTTATGCGTTATGCGTTATGCGTTATGCGTTATGCGTTATGCGTTATGCGTTATGCGTTATGCGTTATGCGTTATGCGTCATGCGTTATGCGTTATGCGTGATGCGTCATGCGTTATGCGTTATGCGTTATGCGTTATGCGTCATGCGTTATGCGTTATGCGTTATGCGTTATGTGTTATGCGTTATGCGTTATGCGTTATCCGTTATGCGTTATGCGTTATGCGTTATGCGTTAAGCGTTATGCGTTATGCGTTATGCGATATGTGTTATGCGATATGCGTTATGCGTTATGCGTTATGCGTTATGCGTTATGCGTTATGCGTTATGCGTTATGCGTTATGCGTTATGCGTTATGCGTTATGCGTTATGCGTTATGCGTTATGCGTTATGCGTTAGGCGTTATGCGTTACGCGTTATGCGTTACGCGTTATGCGTTATTCGTTATGCGTTATGCGTTACGCGTTATACGATATGCGTTATGCGTGATGCGTTATGCGTTATGCGTTATGGGCTATGCGTTAAGCGTTATGCGTTATGCATTATGTGTTATGCGTTATGCGTTATGCGTTATGCGTTAAGCGTTATGCGTTATGCGTTATGCGTTATGCGTTATGCATTATGCGTTATGCGTCATGCGTTATGCGTTATGCGTCATGCGTTATGCGTTATGCGTTATGCGTTATGCGTTATGCGTTATGCGTTATGCGTTATGCGTTATGCGTTATGCGTTTTGCGTTATGCGTTATGCGTTATGCGTTATGCGTTATGCGTTATGCGTTATGCGTTATGCGTTATGCGTTATGCGTTATGCGTTATGCGTTATGCGTTATGCGTTATGCGTTATGCGTTATGCGTTATGCGTTATGCGTTATGCGTTATGCGTTATGCGTTATGCGTTATGCGTTATGCGTTATGCGTTATGCGTTATGCGTTATGCGTTATGCGTTATGCGTTATGCGTTATGCGTTATGCGTTATCCATTATGCGTTATGCGTTATGCGTTATGCGTTACGCGTTATACGTTATGCGTTATGCGTGATGCGTTATGCGTTATGCGTTATGCGTTATGGGCTATGCGTTAAGCGTTATGCGTTATGCGTTATGCGTTATGCGTTATGCGTTATGCGTTAAGCGTTATGCGTTATGCGTTATGCGTTATGCGTTATGCATTATGCGTTATGCGTTATGCGTTATGCGTTATGCGTTATGCGTTATGCGTTATGCGTTATGCGTTATGCGTTATGCGTTATGCGTTATGCGTTATGCGTTATGCGTTATGCGTTATGCGTTATGCGTTATGCGTTATGCGTTATGCGTTATGCGTTATGCGTTATGCGTTATGGGCTATGCGTTAAGCGTTATGCATTATGCATTATGCGTTATGCGTTATGCGTTATGCGTTATGCGTTATGCGTTATGCGTTATGCGTTATGCGTTAAGCGTTATGCGTTATGCTTTATGCGTTATGCGTTATGCGTTATGTGTTATGCGTTATGCGTTATGCGGTATGCGTTATGCGTTATGCGTTATGCGTTCTGCGTTATGCGTTATGCGTTATGCGTTATGCGTTATGCGTTATGCGTTATGCGTTATGCGTTATGCGTTATGCGTTATGCGTTATGCGTTATGCGTTATGCGTTATGCGTTATGCGTTATGCGTTATGCGTTATGCGTTATGCGTTATGCGTTATGCGTTATGCGTTATGCGTTATGCGTTATGCGTTATGCGTTATGCGTTATGCGTTATGCGTTATGCGTTATGCGTTATCCGTTATGCGTTATGCGTTATGCGTTATGCGTTATGCGTTACGCGTTATGCGTTACGCGTTATGCGTTACGCGTTATGCGTTATTCGTTATGCGTTATGCGTTATGCGTTATGCGTTATGCGTTATGCGTTATGCGTTATGCGTTATGCGTTATGCGTTATGCGTTACGCGTTATGCGTTATTCGTTATGCGTTATGCGTTACGCGTTATACGTTATGCGTTATGCGTGATGCGTTATGCGTTATGCGTTATGCGTTATGCGTTATGGGCTATGCGTTAAGCGTTATGCGTTATGCATTATGGGTTATGCATTATGCGTTATGCGTTATGCGTTATGCGTTATGCGTTAAGCGTTATGCGTTATGCGTTATGCGTTATGCGTTATGCGTTATGCGTTATGCGTTATGCGTTATGCGTTATGCGTTATGCGTTATGCGTTATGCGTTATGCGTCATGCGTCATGCGTTATGCGTTATGCGTTATGCGTTATGCGTTATGCGTTATGCGTTATGCGTTATGCGTTATGCGTTATGCGTTATGCGTTATGCGTTATGCGTTATGCGTTATGCGTTATGCGTTATGCGTTATGCGTTATGCGTTATGCGTTATGCGTTATGCGTTATGCGTTATGCGTTATGCGTTATGCGTTATGCGTTATGCGTTATGCGTTATGCGTTATGCGTTATGCGTTATGCGTTATGCGTTATGCGTTATGCGTTATGCGTTATGCGTTATGCGTTATGCGTTATGCGTTATGCGTTATGCGTTATGCGTTATGCGTTATGCGTTATGCGTTATGCGTTATGCGTTATGCGTTATGCGTTATGCGTTATGCGTTATGCGTTATGCGTTATGCGTTATGCGTTATGCGTTATGCGTTATGCGTTATGCGTTATGCGTTATCCATTATGCGTTATGCGTTATGCGTTATGCGTTACGCGTTATGCGTTATGCGTTATGCGTTATGCGTTATGCGTTATGCGTTATGCGTTAGGCGTTATGCGTTATGCGTTATGCGTTATGCGTTATGCGTTATGCGTTATGCGTTATGCGTTATGCGTTATGCGTTATGCGTTATGCGTTATGCGTTATGCGTTATGCGTTATGCGTTATGCGTCATGCGTTATGCGTTATGCGTGATGCGTCATGCGTTATGCGTTATGCGTTATGCGTTATGCGTTATGCGTTATGCGTCATGCGTTATGCGTTATGCGTTATGCGTTATGTGTTATGCGTTATGCGTTATGCGTTATGCGTTATCCGTTATGCGTTATGCGTTATGCGTTATGCGTTATGCGTTAAGCGTTATGCGTTATGCGTTATGCGATATGTGTTATGCGATATGCGTTATGCGTTATGCGTTATGCGTTATGCGTTATGCGTTATGCGTTATGCGTTATGCGTTATGCGTTATGCGTCATGCGTTATGCGTTATGCGTTATGCGTTATGTGTTATGCGTTATGCGTTATGCGTTATGCGTTATCCGTTATGCGTTATGCGTTATGCGTTATGCGTTATGCGTTAAGCGTTATGCGTTATGCGTTATGCGATATGTGTTATGCGATATGCGTTATGCGTTATGCGTTATGCGTTATGCGTTATGCGTTATGCGTTATGCGTTATGCGTTATGCGTTATGCGTTATGCGTTATGCGTTATGCGTTATGCGTTATGCGTTATGCGTTATGCGTTATGCGTTATGCGTTATGCGTTATGCGTTATGCGTTATGCGTTATGCGTTATGCGTTATGCGTTATGCGTTATGCGTTATGCGTTATGCGTTATGCGTTATGCGTTATGCGTTATGCGTTATGCGTTATGCGTTATGCGTTATGCGTTATGCGTTATGCGTTATGCGTTATGCGTTATGCGTTATGCGTTATGCGTTCTGCGTTATGGGCTATGCGTTAAGCGTTATGCGTTATGCATTATGCGTTATGCGTTATGCGTTATGCGTTAAGCGTTATGCGTTATACGTTATGTGTTATGCGTTATGCGTTATGCGTTATGCGTTATGCGTTATGCGTTATGCGTTATCCGTTATGCGTTATGCGTTATGCGTTATGCGTTATGCGTTAAGCGTTATGGGTTATGCGTTATGCGATATGTGTTATGCGATATGCGTTATGCGTTATGCGTTATGCGTTATGCGTTATGCGTTACGCGTTATGCGTTATTCGTTATGCGTTATGCGTTACGCGTTATACGTTATGCGTTATGCGTGATGCGTTATGCGTTATGCGTTATGGGCTATGCGTTAAGCGTTATGCGTTATGCGTTATGTGTTATGCGTTATGCGTTATGCGTTATGCGTTATGCGTTAAGCGTTATGCGTTATGCGTTATGCGTTATGCGTTATGCGTTATGCGTTATGCGTTATGCGTTATGCGTTATGCGTTATGCGTTATGCGTTATGCGTTATGCGTTATGCGTTATGCGTTATGCGTTATGCGTTATGCGTTATGCGTTATGCGTTATGCGTTATGCGTTATGCGTTATGCGTTATGCGTTATGCGTTATGCGTTATGCGTTATGCGTTATGCGTTATGCGTTATGCGTTATGCGTTATGCGTTATGCGTTATGCGTTATGCGTTATGCGTTATGCGTTATGCGTTATGCGTTATGCGTTATGCGTTATGCGTTATGCGTTATGCGTTATGCGTTATGCGTTATGCGTTATGCGTTATGCGTTATGCGTTATGCGTTATGCGTTATGCGTTATGCGTTATGCGTTATGCGTTATGCGTTATGCGTTATGCGTTATGCGTTATGCGTTATGCGTTATGCGTTATGCGTTATGCGTTATGCGTTATGCGTTATGCGTTATGCGTTATGCGTTATGCGTTATGCGTTATGCGTTATGCGTTATGCGTTATGCGTTATCCGTTATGCGTTATGCGTTAGGCGTTATGCGTTACGCGTTATACGTTATGCGTTATGCGTGATGCGTTATGCGTTATGCGTTATTCGTTATGGGCTATGCGTTAAGCGTTATGCGTTATGCGTTATGCGTTATGCGTTATGCGTTAAGCGTTATGCGTTATGCGTTATGCGTTATGCGTTATGCGTTATGCGTTATGCGTTATGCGTTATGCGTTATGCGTTATGCGTTATGCGTTATGCGTTATGCGTTATGCGTTATGCGTTATGCGTTATGCGTTATGCGTTATGCGTTATGCGTTATGCGTTATGCGTTATGCGTTATGCGTTATGCGTTATGCGTTATGCGTTATGCGTTATGCGTTATGCGTTATGCGTTATGCGTTATGCGTTATGCGTTATGCGTTATGCGTTATGCGTTATGCGTTATGCGTTATGCGTTATGCGTTATGCGTTATGCGTTATGCGTTATGCGTTATGCGTTATGCGTTATGCGTTATGCGTTATGCGTTATGCGTTATGCGCTATGCGTTATGCGTTATGCGTTATGCGTTATGCGTTATGCGTTATGCGTTATGCGTTATGCGTTATGCGTTATGCGTTATGCGTTATGCGTTATGCGTTATGCGTTATGCGTTATGCGTTATGCGTTATGCGTTATGCGTTATGCGTTATGGGCTATGCGTTAAGCGTTATGCGTTATGCCTTATGCGTTATGCGTTATGCGTTATGGGCTATGCGTTAAGCGTTATGCGTTATGCATTATGCGTTATGCGTTATGCGTTATGCGTTATGCGTTATGCGTTAAGCGTTATGCGTTATGCGTTATGCGTTATGCGTTATGCGTTATGCGTTATGCGTTATGCGTTATGCGTTATGCGTTATGCGTTATGCGTTATGCGTTATGCGTTATGCGTTATGCGTTATGCGTTATGCGTTATGCGTTATGCGTTACGCGTTATGCGTTATTCGTTATGCGTTATGCGTTACGCGTTATGCGTTATGCGTTATTCGTTATGCGTTATGCGTTACGCGTTATACGTTATGCGTTATGCGTGATGCGTTATGCGTTATGCGTTATGGGCTATGCGTTAAGCGTTATGCGTTATGCGTTATGTGTTATGCGTTATGCGTGATGCGTTATGCGTTATGCGTTATGGGCTATGCGTTAAGCGTTATGCGTTATGCATTATGCGTTATGCGTTATGCGTTATGCGTTATGCGTTAAGCGTTATGCGTTATGGGTTATGCGTTATGCGTTATGCGTTATGCGTTAAGCGTTATGCGTTATGCGTTATGCGTTATGCGTTATGCGTTATGCGTTATGCGTTATGCGTTATGCGTTATCCGTTATGCGTTATGCGTTATGCGTTATGCGTTAAGCGTTATGGGTTATGCGTTATGCGATATGTGTTATGCGATATGCGTTATGCGTTATGCGTTATGCGTTATGCGTTATGCGTTATGCGTTATGCGTTATGCGTTATGCGTTATGCGTTATGCGTTATGCGTTATGCGTTATGCGTTATGCGTTATGCGTTACGCGTTATGCGTTATGCGTTATGCGTTATGCGTTACGCGTTATACGTTATGCGTTAAGCGTTATGGGTTATGCGTTATGCGATATGTGTTATGCGATATGCGTTATGCGTTATGCGTTATGCGTTATGCGTTATGCGTTATGCGTTATGCGTTATGCGTTATGCGTTATGCGTTATGCGTTATGCGTTATGCGTTATGCGTTACGCGTTACGCGTTATGCGTTATGCGTTATGCGTTATGCGTTATGCGTTATGCGTTATGCGTTATGCGTTATGCGTTATGCGTTATGCGTTATGCGTTATGCGTTATGCGTTATGCGTTATGCGTTATGCGTTATGCGTTATGCGTTATGCGTTATGCGTTATGCGTTATGCGTTATGCGTTATGCGTTATGCGTTATGGGCTATGCGTTAAGCGTTATGCGTTATGCATTATGCATTATGCGTTATGTGTTATGCGTTATGCGTTATGCGTTATGCGTTATGCGTTAAGCGTTATGCGTTATGTGTTATGCGTTATGCGTTATGCGTTATGCGTTATGCGTTATCCGTTATGCGTTATGCGTTATGCGTTATGCGTTATGCGTTATGCGTTATGCGTTATGCGTTATGCGTTATGCGTTATGCGTTATGCGTTATGCGTTATGCGTTATGCGTTATGCGTTATGCGTTATGCGTTATGCGTTATGCGTTATGCGTTATGCGTTATGCGTTATGCGTTATGCGTTATGCGTTATGCGTTATGCGTTATGCGTTATGCGTTATGCGTTATGCGTTATGCGTTATGCGTTATGCGTTATGCGTTATGGGCTATGCGTTAAGCGTTATGCGTTATGCCTTATGCGTTATGCGTTATGCGTTATGGGCTATGCGTTAAGCGTTATGCGTTATGCATTATGCGTTATGCGTTATGCGTTATGCGTTATGCGTTATGCGTTAAGCGTTATGCGTTATGCGTTATGCGTTATGCGTTATGCGTTATGCGTTATGCGTTATGCGTTATGCGTTATGCGTTATGCGTTATGCGTTATGCGTTATGCGTTATGCGTTATGCGTTATGCGTTATGCGTTATGCGTTATGCGTTACGCGTTATGCGTTATTCGTTATGCGTTATGCGTTACGCGTTATGCGTTATGCGTTATTCGTTATGCGTTATGCGTTACGCGTTATACGTTATGCGTTATGCGTGATGCGTTATGCGTTATGCGTTATGGGCTATGCGTTAAGCGTTATGCGTTATGCGTTATGTGTTATGCGTTATGCGTGATGCGTTATGCGTTATGCGTTATGGGCTATGCGTTAAGCGTTATGCGTAATGCATTATGCGTTATGCGTTATGCGTTATGCGTTATGCGTTATGCGTTATGCGTTATGCGTTATGCGTTATGCGTTATGCGTTATGCGTTATGCGTTATGCGTTATGCGTTATGCGTTATGCGTTATGCGTTATGCGTTATGCGTTATGCGTTATGCGTTATGCGTTATGCGTTATGCGTTATGCGTTATGCGTTATGCGTTATGCGTTATGCGTTATGCGCTATGCGTTATGCGTTATGCGTTATGCGTTATGCGTTATGCGTTATGCGTTATGCGTTATGCGTTATGCGTTATGCGTTATGCGTTATGCGTTATGCGTTATGCGTTATGCGTTATGCGTTATGGGCTATGCGTTAAGCGTTATGCGTTATGCCTTATGCGTTATGCGTTATGCGTTATGGGCTATGCGTTAAGCGTTATGCGTTATGCATTATGCGTTATGCGTTATGCGTTATGCGTTATGCGTTAAGCGTTATGCGTTATGCGTTATGCGTTATGCGTTATGCGTTATGCGTTATGCGTTATGCGTTATGCGTTGTGCGTTATGCGCTATGCGTTATGCGTTATGCGTTATGCGTTATGCGTTATGCGTTATGCGTTATGCGTTATGCGTTACGCGTTATGCGTTATTCGTTATGCGTTATGCGTTACGCGTTATGCGTTATGCGTTATTCGTTATGCGTTATGCGTTACGCGTTATACGTTATGCGTTATGCGTGATGCGTTATGCGTTATGCGTTATGGGCTATGCGTTAAGCGTTATGCGTTATGCGTTATGTGTTATGCGTTATGCGTGATGCGTTATGCGTTATGCGTTATGGGCTATGCGTTAAGCGTTATGCGTTATGCATTATGCGTTATGCGTTATGCGTTATGCGTTATGCGTTAAGCGTTATGCGTTATGGGTTATGCGTTATGCGTTATGCGTTATGCGTTATGCGTTATGCGTTATGCGTTATCCGTTATGCGTTATGCGTTATGCGTTATGCGTTAAGCGTTATGGGTTATGCGTTATGCGATATGTGTTATGCGATATGCGTTATGCGTTATGCGTTATGCGTTATGCGTTATGCGTTATGCGTTATGCGTTATGCGTTATGCGTTATGCGTTATGCGTTATGCGTTATGCGTTATGCGTTATGCGTTATGCGTTACGCGTTATGCGTTATGCGTTATGCGTTATGCGTTACGCGTTATACGTTATGCGTTAAGCGTTATGGGTTATGCGTTATGCGATATGTGTTATGCGATATGCGTTATGCGTTATGCGTTATGCGTTATGCGTTATGCGTTATGCGTTATGCGTTATGCGTTATGCGTTATGCGTTATGCGTTATGCGTTATGCGTTACGCGTTACGCGTTATGCGTTATGCGTTATGCGTTATGCGTTATGCGTTATGCGTTATGCGTTATGCGTTATGCGTTATGCGTTATGCGTTATGCGTTATGCGTTATGCGTTATGCGTTATGCGTTATGCGTTATGCGTTATGCGTTATGCGTTATGCGTTATGCGTTATGGGCTATGCGTTAAGCGTTATGCGTTATGCATTATGCATTATGCGTTATGCGTTATGCGTTATGCGTTATGCGTTATGCGTTATGCGTTAAGCGTTATGCGTTATGTGTTATGCGTTATGCGTTATGCGTTATGCGTTATGCGTTATCCGTTATGCGTTATGCGTTATGCGTTATGCGTTATGCGTTATGCGTTATGCGTTATGCGTTATGCGTTATGCGTTATGCGTTATGCGTTATGCGTTATGCGTTATGCGTTATGCGTTATGCGTTATGCGTTATGCGTTATGCGTTATGCGTTATGCGTTATGCGTTATGCGTTATGCGTTATGCGTTATGCGTTATGCGTTATGCGTTATGCGTTATGCGTTATGCGTTATGCGTTATGCGTTATGCGTTATGCGTTATGCGTTATGCGTTATGCGTTATGCGTTATGCGTTATGCGTTATGGGCTATGCGTTAAGCGTTATGCGTTATGCATTATGCGTTATGCGTTATGCGTTATGCGTTATGCGTTAAGCGTTATGCGTTATGGGTTATGCGTTATGCGTTATGCGTTATGCGTTATGCGTTATGCGTTATGCGTTATCCGTTATGCGTTATGCGTTATGCGTTATGCGTTAAGCGTTATGGGTTATGCGTTATGCGATATGTGTTATGCGATATGCGTTATGCGTTATGCGTTATGCGTTATGCGTTATGCGTTATGCGTTATGCGTTATGCGTTATGCGTTATGCGTTATGCGTTATGCGTTATGCGTTATGCGTTATGCGTTACGCGTTATGCGTTATGCGTTATGCGTTATGCGTTACGCGTTATACGTTATGCGTTAAGCGTTATGGGTTATGCGTTATGCGATATGTGTTATGTGATATGCGTTATGCGTTATGCGTTATGCGTTATGCGTTATGCGTTATGCGTTATGCGTTATGCGTTATGCGTTATGCGTTATGCGTTATGCGTTATGCGTTATGCGTTATGCGTTACGCGTTATGCGTTATGCGTTATGCGTTATGCGTTATGCGTTATGCGTTGTGCGTTATGCGTTATGCGTTATGCGTTATGCGTTATGCGTTATGCGTTATGCGTTATGCGTTATGCGTTATGCGTTATGCGTTATGGGCTATGCGTTAAGCGTTATGCGTTATGCATTATGCGTTATGCGTTATGCGTTATGCGTTATGCGTTATGCGTTATGCGTTATGCGTTATGCGTTATGCGTTATGCGTTATGCGTTATGCGTTATGCGTTATGCGTTATGCGTTATGCGTTATGCGTTATGCGTTATGCGTTATGCGTTATGCGTTATGCGTTATGCGTTATGCGTTATGCGTTATGCGTTATGCGTTATGCGTTATGCGTTATGCGTTATGCGTTATGCGTTATGCGTTATGCGTTATGCGTTATGCGTTATGCGTTATGCGTTATGCGTTATGCGTTATGCGTTATGCGTTATGCGTTATGCGTTATGCGTTATGCGTTATGCGTTATGCGTTATGCGTTATGCGTTATGCGTTATGCGTTATGCGTTATGCGTTATGCGTTATGCGTTATGCGTTATGCGTTATGCGTTATGGGCTATGCGTTATGGGCTATGCGTTAAGCGTTATGCGTTATCCGTTATGCATTATGCGTTATGCGTTATGCGTTATGCGTTATGCGTTAAGCGTTATGCGTTATGCGTTATGCGTTATGCGTTATGCGTTATGCGTTATCCGTTATGCGTTATGCGTTATGCGTTATGCGTTATGCGTTATGCGTTATGCGTTATGCGTTATGCGTTATGCGTTATGCGTTATGCGTTATGCGTTATGCGTTATGCGTTATGCGTTATGCGTTATGCGTTATGCGTTATGCGTTATGCGTTATGCGTTATGCGTTATGCGTTATGCGTTATGCGTTATGCGTTATGCGTTATGCGTTATGCGTTATGCGTTATGCGTTATGCGTTATGCGTTATGCGTTATGCGTTATGCGTTATGCGCTATGCGTTATGCGTTATGCGTTATGCGTTATGCGTTATGCGTTATGCGTTATGCGTTATGCGTTATGCGTTATGCGTTATGCGTTATGCGTTATGCGTTATGCGTTATGCGTTATGCGTTATGGGCTATGCGTTAAGCGTTATGCGTTATGCCTTATGCGTTATGCGTTATGCGTTATGGGCTATGCGTTAAGCGTTATGCGTTATGCATTATGCGTTATGCGTTATGCGTTATGCGTTATGCGTTAAGCGTTATGCGTTATGCGTTATGCGTTATGCGTTATGCGTTATGCGTTATGCGTTATGCGTTATGCGTTGTGCGTTATGCGCTATGCGTTATGCGTTATGCGTTATGCGTTATGCGTTATGCGTTATGCGTTATGCGTTATGCGTTACGCGTTATGCGTTATTCGTTATGCGTTATGCGTTACGCGTTATGCGTTATGCGTTATTCGTTATGCGTTATGCGTTACGCGTTATACGTTATGCGTTATGCGTGATGCGTTATGCGTTATGCGTTATGGGCTATGCGTTAAGCGTTATGCGTTATGCGTTATGTGTTATGCGTTATGCGTGATGCGTTATGCGTTATGCGTTATGGGCTATGCGTTAAGCGTTATGCGTTATGCATTATGCGTTATGCGTTATGCGTTATGCGTTATGCGTTAAGCGTTATGCGTTATGGGTTATGCGTTATGCGTTATGCGTTATGCGTTATGCGTTATGCGTTATGCGTTATCCGTTATGCGTTATGCGTTATGCGTTATGCGTTAAGCGTTATGGGTTATGCGTTATGCGATATGTGTTATGCGATATGCGTTATGCGTTATGCGTTATGCGTTATGCGTTATGCGTTATGCGTTATGCGTTATGCGTTATGCGTTATGCGTTATGCGTTATGCGTTATGCGTTATGCGTTATGCGTTATGCGTTACGCGTTATGCGTTATGCGTTATGCGTTATGCGTTACGCGTTATACGTTATGCGTTAAGCGTTATGGGTTATGCGTTATGCGATATGTGTTATGCGATATGCGTTATGCGTTATGCGTTATGCGTTATGCGTTATGCGTTATGCGTTATGCGTTATGCGTTATGCGTTATGCGTTATGCGTTATGCGTTATGCGTTACGCGTTACGCGTTATGCGTTATGCGTTATGCGTTATGCGTTATGCGTTATGCGTTATGCGTTATGCGTTATGCGTTATGCGTTATGCGTTATGCGTTATGCGTTATGCGTTATGCGTTATGCGTTATGCGTTATGCGTTATGCGTTATGCGTTATGCGTTATGCGTTATGGGCTATGCGTTAAGCGTTATGCGTTATGCATTATGCATTATGCGTTATGCGTTATGCGTTATGCGTTATGCGTTATGCGTTATGCGTTAAGCGTTATGCGTTATGTGTTATGCGTTATGCGTTATGCGTTATGCGTTATGCGTTATCCGTTATGCGTTATGCGTTATGCGTTATGCGTTATGCGTTATGCGTTATGCGTTATGCGTTATGCGTTATGCGTTATGCGTTATGCGTTATGCGTTATGCGTTATGCGTTATGCGTTATGCGTTATGCGTTATGCGTTATGCGTTATGCGTTATGCGTTATGCGTTATGCGTTATGCGTTATGCGTTATGCGTTATGCGTTATGCGTTATGCGTTATGCGTTATGCGTTATGCGTTATGCGTTATGCGTTATGCGTTATGCGTTATGCGTTATGCGTTATGCGTTATGCGTTATGCGTTATGGGCTATGCGTTAAGCGTTATGCGTTATGCATTATGCGTTATGCGTTATGCGTTATGCGTTATGCGTTAAGCGTTATGCGTTATGGGTTATGCGTTATGCGTTATGCGTTATGCGTTATGCGTTATGCGTTATGCGTTATCCGTTATGCGTTATGCGTTATGCGTTATGCGTTAAGCGTTATGGGTTATGCGTTATGCGATATGTGTTATGCGATATGCGTTATGCGTTATGCGTTATGCGTTATGCGTTATGCGTTATGCGTTATGCGTTATGCGTTATGCGTTATGCGTTATGCGTTATGCGTTATGCGTTATGCGTTATGCGTTACGCGTTATGCGTTATGCGTTATGCGTTATGCGTTACGCGTTATACGTTATGCGTTAAGCGTTATGGGTTATGCGTTATGCGATATGTGTTATGTGATATGCGTTATGCGTTATGCGTTATGCGTTATGCGTTATGCGTTATGCGTTATGCGTTATGCGTTATGCGTTATGCGTTATGCGTTATGCGTTATGCGTTATGCGTTATGCGTTACGCGTTATGCGTTATGCGTTATGCGTTATGCGTTATGCGTTATGCGTTGTGCGTTATGCGTTATGCGTTATGCGTTATGCGTTATGCGTTATGCGTTATGCGTTATGCGTTATGCGTTATGCGTTATGCGTTATGGGCTATGCGTTAAGCGTTATGCGTTATGCATTATGCGTTATGCGTTATGCGTTATGCGTTATGCGTTATGCGTTATGCGTTATGCGTTATGCGTTATGCGTTATGCGTTATGCGTTATGCGTTATGCGTTATGCGTTATGCGTTATGCGTTATGCGTTATGCGTTATGCGTTATGCGTTATGCGTTATGCGTTATGCGTTATGCGTTATGCGTTATGCGTTATGCGTTATGCGTTATGCGTTATGCGTTATGCGTTATGCGTTATGCGTTATGCGTTATGCGTTATGCGTTATGCGTTATGCGTTATGCGTTATGCGTTATGCGTTATGCGTTATGCGTTATGCGTTATGCGTTATGCGTTATGCGTTATGCGTTATGCGTTATGCGTTATGCGTTATGCGTTATGCGTTATGCGTTATGCGTTATGCGTTATGCGTTATGCGTTATGGGCTATGCGTTATGGGCTATGCGTTAAGCGTTATGCGTTATCCGTTATGCATTATGCGTTATGCGTTATGCGTTATGCGTTATGCGTTAAGCGTTATGCGTTATGCGTTATGCGTTATGCGTTATGCGTTATGCGTTATCCGTTATGCGTTATGCGTTATGCGTTATGCGTTATGCGTTATGCGTTATGCGTTATGCGTTATGCGTTATGCGTTATGCGTTATGCGTTATGCGTTATGCGTTATGCGTTATGCGTTATGCGTTATGCGTTATGCGTTATGCGTTATGCGTTATGCGTTATGCGTTATGCGTTATGCGTTATGCGTTATGCGTTATGCGTTATGCGTTATGCGTTATGCGTTATGCGTTATGCGTTATGCGTTATGCGTTATGCGTTATGCGTTATGCGTTATGCGTTATGCGTTATGCGTTATGCGTTATGCGTTATGCGTTATGCGTTATGCGTTATGCGTTATGCGTTATGCGTTATGCGTTATGCGTTATGCGTTATGCGTTATGCGTTTTGCGTTATGCGTTATGCGTTATGCGTTATGCGTTATGCGTTATGCGTTATGCGTTATGCGTTATGCGTTATGCGTTATGCGTTATGCGTTATGCGTTATGCGTTATGCGTTATGCGTTATGCGTTATGCGTTATGCGTTATGCGTTATGCGTTATGCGTTATGCGTTATGCGTTATGCGTTATGCGTTATGCGTTATGCGTTATGCGTTATGCGTTATGCGTTATGCGATATGTGTTATGCGTTATGCGTTATGCGTTACGCGTTATACGTTATGCGTTATGCGTTATACGTTATGCGTTATGCGTTATCCGTTATGCGTTAGGCGTTAAGCGTTATGCGTTATTCGTTATGCGTTATGCGTTACGCGTTATACGTTATGCGTTATGCGTGATGCGTTATGCGTTATGCGTTATGGGCTATCCGTTAAGCGTTATGCGTTATGCGTTATGCGTTATGCGTTATGCGTTATGCGTTATGCGTTATGCGTTATGCGTTATGCGTTATGCGTTATGCGTTATGCGTTATGCGTTATGCGTTATGCGTTATGCGTTATGCGTTATGCGTTATGCGTTATGCGTTATGCGTTATGCGTTATGCGTTATGCGTTATGCGTTATGCGTTATGCGTTATGCGTTATGCGTTATGCGTTATGCGTTATGCGTTATGCGTTATGCGTTATGCGTTATGCGTTATGCGTTATGCGTTATGCGTTATGCGTTATGCGTTATGCGTTATGCGTTATGCGTTATGCGTTATGCGTTATGCGTTATGCGTTATGCGTTATGCGTTATGCGTTATGCGTTATGCGTTATGCGTTATGCGTTATGCGTTATGCGTTATGCGTTATGCGTTATGCGTTATGCGTTATGCGTTATGCGTTATGCGTTATGCGTTATGCGTTATGCGTTATGCGTTATGCGTTATGCGTTATGCGTTATGCGTTATGCGTTATGCGTTATGCGTTATGCGTTATGCGTTATGCGTTATGCGTTATGCGTTATGCGTTATGCGTTATGCGTTATGCGTTATGCGTTATGCGTTATGCGTTATGCGTTATGCGTTATGCGTTATGCGTTATGCGTTATGCGTTATGCGTTATGCGTTATGCGTTATGCGTTATGCGTTATGCGTTATGCGTTATGCGTTATGGGCTATGCGTAATGGGCTATGCGTTAAGCGTTATGCGTTATCCGTTATGCATTATGCGTTATGCGTTATGCGTTATGCGTTATGCGTTAAGCGTTATGCGTTATGCGTTATGCGTTATCCGTTATGCGTTATGCGTTATGCGTTATGCGTTATGCGTTAAGCGTTATGGGTTATGCGTTATGCGATATGTGTTATGCGATATGCGTTATGCGTTATGCGTTATGCGTTATCCGTTATGCGTTATGCGTTATGCGTTATGCGTTAAGCGTTATGGGTTATGCGTTATGCGTTATGCGTTATGCGTTATGCGTTATGCGTTATGCGTTATGCGTTTTGCGTTATGCGTTATGCGTTATGCGTTATGCGTTATGCGTTATGCGTTATGCGTTATGCGTTATGCGTTATGCGTTATGCGTTATGCGTTATGCGTTATGCGTTATGCGTTATGCGTTATGCGTTATGCGTTATGCGTTATGCGTTATGCGTTATGCGTTATGCGTTATGCGTTATGCGTTATGCGTTATGCGTTATGCGATATGTGTTATGCGTTATGCGTTATGCGTTACGCGTTATACGTTATGCGTTATGCGTTATACGTTATGCGTTATGCGTTATCCGTTATGCGTTAGGCGTTAAGCGTTATGCGTTATTCGTTATGCGTTATGCGTTACGCGTTATACGTTATGCGTTATGCGTGATGCGTTATGCGTTATGCGTTATGGGCTATCCGTTAAGCGTTATGCGTTATGCGTTATGCGTTATGCGTTATGCGTTATGCGTTATGCGTTATGCGTTATGCGTTATGCGTTATGCGTTATGCGTTATGCGTTATGCGTTATGCGTTATGCGTTATGCGTTATGCGTTATGCGTTATGCGTTATGCGTTATGCGTTATGCGTTATGCGTTATGCGTTATGCGTTATGCGTTATGCGTTATGCGTTATGCGTTATGCGTTATGCGTTATGCGTTATGCGTTATGCGTTATGCGTTATGCGTTATGCGTTATGCGTTATGCGTTATGCGTTATGCGTTATGCGTTATGCGTTATGCGTTATGCGTTATGCGTTATGCGTTATGCGTTATGCGTTATGCGTTATGCGTTATGCGTTATGCGTTATGCGTTATGCGTTATGCGTTATGCGTTATGCGTTATGCGTTATGCGTTATGCGTTATGCGTTATGCGTTATGCGTTATGCGTTATGCGTTATGCGTTATGCGTTATGCGTTATGCGTTATGCGTTATGCGTTATGCGTTATGCGTTATGCGTTATGCGTTATGCGTTATGCGTTATGCGTTATGCGTTATGCGTTATGCGTTATGCGTTATGCGTTATGCGTTATGCGTTATGCGTTATGCGTTATGCGTTATGCGTTATGCGTTATGCGTTATGCGTTATGCGTTATGCGTTATGCGTTATGCGTTATGCGTTATGCGTTATGCGTTATGCGTTATGCGTTATGCGTTATGCGTTATGCGTTATGCGTTATGGGCTATGCGTAATGGGCTATGCGTTAAGCGTTATGCGTTATCCGTTATGCATTATGCGTTATGCGTTATGCGTTATGCGTTATGCGTTAAGCGTTATGCGTTATGCGTTATGCGTTATCCGTTATGCGTTATGCGTTATGCGTTATGCGTTATGCGTTAAGCGTTATGGGTTATGCGTTATGCGATATGTGTTATGCGATATGCGTTATGCGTTATGCGTTATGCGTTATCCGTTATGCGTTATGCGTTATGCGTTATGCGTTAAGCGTTATGGGTTATGCGTTATGCGATATGTGTTATGCGATATGCGTTATGCGTTATGCGTTATGCGTTATGCGTTATGCGTTATGCGCTATGCGTTATGCGTTATGCGTTATGCGTTATGCGTTACGCGTTATGCGTTATGCGTTATGCGTTATGCGTTATGCGTTACGCGTTATACGTTATGCGTTAAGCGTTATGGGTTATGCGTTATGCGATATGTGTTATGCGATATGCGTTATGCGTTATGCGTTATGCGTTATGCGTTATGTGTTATGCGTTATGCATTATGCGTTATGCGTTATGCGTTATGCGTTATGCGTTATGCGTTATGCGTTATGCGTTACGCGTTATGCGTTATTCGTTATGCGTTATGCGTTACGCGTTATACGTTATGCGTTATGCGTGATGCGTTATGCGTTATGCGTTATGCGTTATGGGCTATGCGTTAAGCGTTATGCGTTATGCATTATGTGTTGTGCGTTATGCGTTATGCGTTATGCGTTAAGCGTTATGCGTTATGCGTTATGCGTTATGCGTTATGCGTTATGCGTTATGCGTTATGCGTTATGCGTTATGCGTTATGCGTTATGCGTTATGCGTTATGCGTTATGCGTTATGCGTTATGCGTTATGCGTTATGCGTTATGCGTTATGCGTTATGCGTTATGCGTTATGCGTTATGCGTTATGCGTTATGCGTTATGCGTTATGCGTTATGCGTTATGCGTTATGCGTTATGCGTTATGCGTTATGCGTTATGCGTTATGCGTTATGCGTTATGCGTTATGCGTTATGCGTTATGCGTTATGCGTTATGCGTTATGCGTTATGCGTTATGCGTTATGCGTTATGCGTTATGCGTTATGCGTTATGCGTTATGCGTTATGCGTTATGCGTTATGCGTTATGCGTTATGCGTTATGCGTTATGCGTTATGCGTTATGCGTTATGCGTTATGCGTTATGCGTTATGCGTTATGCGTTATGCGTTATGCGTTATGCGTTATGCGTTATGCGTTATGCGTTATGCGTTATGCGTTATGCGTTATGGGCTATGCGTTATGGGCTATGCGTTAAGCGTTATGCGTTATCCGTTATGCATTATGCGTTATGCGTTATGCGTTATGCGTTATGCGTTAAGCGTTATGCGTTATGCGTTATGCGTTATGCGTTATGCGTTATGCGTTATGCGTTATCCGTTATGCGTTATGCGTTATGCGTTATGCGTTATGCGTTATGCGTTATGCGTTATGCGTTATGCGTTATGCGTTATCCGTTATGCGTTATGCGTTATGCGTTATGCGTTATGCGTTATGCGTTATGCGTTATGCGTTATGCGTTATGCGTTATGCGTTATGCGTTATGCGTTATGCGTTATGCGTTATGCGTTATGCGTTATGCGTTATGCGTTATGCGTTATGCGTTATGCGTTATGCGTTATGCGTTATGCGTTATGCGTTATGCGTTATGCGTTATGCGTTATGCGTTATGCGTTATGCGTTATGCGTTATGCGTTATGCGTTATGCGTTATGCGTTATGCGTTATGCGTTATGCGTTATGCGTTATGCGTTATGCGTTATGCGTTATGCGTTATGCGTTATGCGTTATGCGTTATGCGTTATGCGTTATGCGTTATGCGTTATGCGTTATGCGTTATGCGTTATGCGTTATGCGTTATGCGTTATGCGTTATGCGTTATGCGTTATGCGTTATGCGTTATGCGTTATGCGTTATGCGTTATGCGTTATGCGTTATGCGTTATGCGTTATGCGTTATGCGTTATGCGTTATGCGTTATGCGTTATGCGTTATGCGTTATGCGTTATGCGTTATGCGTTATGCGTTATGCGTTATGCGTTATGCGATATGTGTTATGCGTTATGCGTTATGCGTTACGCGTTATACGTTATGCGTTATGCGTTATACGTTATACGTTAAGCGTTATGGGTTATGCGTTATGCGATATGTGTTATGCGATATGCGTTATGCGTTATGCGTTATGCGTTATGCGTTATGTGTTATGCGTTATGCATTATGCGTTATGCGTTATGCGTTATGCGTTATGCGTTATGCGTTATGCGTTATGCGTTATGCGATATGTGTTATGCGATATGCGTTATGCGTTATGCGTTATGCGTTATGCGTTATGCGTTATGCGCTATGCGTTATGCGTTATGCGTTATGCGTTATGCGTTACGCGTTATGCGTTATGCGTTATGCGTTATGCGTTATGCGTTACGCGTTATACGTTATGCGTTAAGCGTTATGGGTTATGCGTTATGCGATATGTGTTATGCGATATGCGTTATGCGTTATGCGTTATGCGTTATGCGTTATGCGTTATGCGTTATGCGTTATGCGTTATGCGTTATGCGTTATGCGTTACGCGTTATGCGTTATTCGTTATGCGTTATGCGTTACGCGTTATACGTTATGCGTTATGCGTGATGCGTTATGCGTTATGCGTTATGGGCTATGCGTTAAGCGTTATGCGTTATGCATTATGTGTTGTGCGTTATGCGTTATGCGTTATGCGTTAAGCGTTATGCGTTATGCGTTATGCGTTATGCGTTATGCGTTATGCGTTATGCGTTATGCGTTATGCGTTATGCGTTATGCGTTATGCGTTATGCGTTATGCGTTATGCGTTATGCGTTATGCGTTATGCGTTATGCGTTATGCGTTATGCGTTATGCGTTATGCGTTATGCGTTATGCGTTATGCGTTATGCGTTATGCGTTATGCGTTATGCGTTATGCGTTATGCGTTATGCGTTATGCGTTATGCGTTATGCGTTATGCGTTATGCGTTATGCGTTATGCGTTATGCGTTATGCGTTATGCGTTATGCGTTATGCGTTATGCGTTATGCGTTATGCGTTATGCGTTATGCGTTATGCGTTATGCGTTATGCGTTATGCGTTATGCGTTATGCGTTATGCGTTATGCGTTATGCGTTATGCGTTATGCGTTATGCGTTATGCGTTATGCGTTATGCGTTATGCGTTATGCGTTATGCGTTATGCGTTATGCGTTATGCGTTATGCGTTATGCGTTATGCGTTATGCGTTATGCGTTATGCGTTATGCGTTATGCGTTATGCGTTATGCGTTATGCGTTATGGGCTATGCGTTATGGGCTATGCGTTAAGCGTTATGCGTTATCCGTTATGCATTATGCGTTATGCGTTATGCGTTATGCGTTATGCGTTAAGCGTTATGCGTTATGCGTTATGCGTTATGCGTTATGCGTTATGCGTTATCCGTTATGCGTTATGCGTTATGCGTTATGCGTTATGCGTTATGCGTTATGCGTTATGCGTTATGCGTTATGCGTTATGCGTTATGCGTTATGCGTTATGCGTTATGCGTTATGCGTTATGCGTTATGCGTTATGCGTTATGCGTTATGCGTTATGCGTTATGCGTTATGCGTTATGCGTTATGCGTTATGCGTTATGCGTTATGCGTTATGCGTTATGCGTTATGCGTTATGCGTTATGCGTTATGCGTTATGCGTTATGCGTTATGCGTTATGCGTTATGCGTTATGCGTTATGCGTTATGCGTTATGCGTTATGCGTTATGCGTTATGCGTTATGCGTTATGCGTTATGCGTTATGCGTTATGCGTTATGCGTTATGCGTTATGCGTTATGCGTTATGCGTTATGCGTTATGCGTTATGCGTTATGCGTTATGCGTTATGCGTTATGCGTTATGCGTTATGCGTTATGCGTTATGCGTTATGCGTTATGCGTTATGCGTTATGCGTTATGCGTTATGCGTTATGCGTTATGCGTTATGCGTTATGCGTTATGCGTTATGCGTTATGCGTTATGCGTTATGCGATATGTGTTATGCGTTATGCGTTATGCGTTACGCGTTATACGTTATGCGTTATGCGTTATACGTTATACGTTATGCGTTATGCGTTATCCGTTATGCGTTAGGCGTTAAGCGTTATCCGTTATGCGTTAGGCGTTAAGCGTTATGCGTTATTCG
This sequence comes from Lasioglossum baleicum, assembly GCF_051020765.1. Taxonomy (NCBI): domain Eukaryota; kingdom Metazoa; phylum Arthropoda; class Insecta; order Hymenoptera; family Halictidae; genus Lasioglossum; species Lasioglossum baleicum. The sequence goes on along the minus strand of NW_027469151.1, from coordinate 216,409 downwards.
TTATGCGTTATGCGTTACGCGTTATACGTTATGCGTTATGCGTGATGCGTTATGCGTTATGCGTTATGGGCTATGCGTTAAGCGTTATGCGTTATGCATTATGCGTTATGCGTTATGCGTTATGCGTTATGCGTTAAGCGTTATGCGTTATGCGTTATGCGTTATGCGTTATGCGTTATGCGTTATGCGTTATGCGTTATGCGTTATGCGTTATGCGTTATGCGTTATGCGTTATGCGTTATGCGTTATGCGTTATGCGTTATGCGTTATGCGTTATGCGTTATGCGTTATGCGTTATGCGTTATGCGTTATGCGTTATGCGTTATGCGTTATGCGTTATGCGTTATGCGTTATGCGTTATGCGTTATGCGTTATGCGTTATGCGTTATGCGTTATGCGTTATGCGTTATGCGTTATGCGTTATGCGTTATGCGTTATGCGTTATGCGTTATGCGTTATGCGTTATGCGTTATGCGTTATGCGTTATGCGTTATGCGTTATGCGTTATGCGTTATGCGTTATGCGTTATGCGTTATGCGTTATGCGTTATGCGTTATGCGTTATGGGCTATGCGTTATGGGCTATGCGTTAAGCGTTATGCGTTATCCGTTATGCATTATGCGTTATGCGTTATGCGTTATGCGTTATGCGATAAGCGTTATGCGTTATGCGTTATGCGTTATGCGTTATGCGTTATGCGTTATCCGTTATGCGTTATGCGTTATGCGTTATGCGTTATGCGTTATGCGTTATGCGTTATGCGTTATGCGTTATGCGTTATGCGTTATGCGTTATGCGTTATGCGTTATGCGTTATGCGTTATGCGTTATGCGTTATGCGTTATGCGTTATGCGTTATGCGTTATGCGTTATGCGTTATGCGTTATGCGTTATGCGTTATGCGTTATGCGTTATGCGTTATGCGTTATGCGTTATGCGTTATGCGTTATGCGTTATGCGTTATGCGTTATGCGTTATGCGTTATGCGTTATGCGTTATGCGTTATGCGTTATGCGTTATGCGTTATGCGTTATGCGTTATGCGTTATGCGTTATGCGTTATGCGTTATGCGTTATGCGTTATGCGTTATGCGTTATGCGTTATGCGTTATGCGTTATGCGTTATGCGTTATGCGTTATACGTTATGCGTTATGCGTTATGCGTTATGCGTTATGCGTTATGCGTTATGCGTTATGCGTTATGCGTTATGCGTTATGCGTTATGCGTTATGCGTTATGCGATATGTGTTATGCGTTATGCGTTATGCGTTACGCGTTACGCGTTATACGTTATGCGTTATGCGTTATACGTTATACGTTATGCGTTATGCGTTATCCGTTATGCGTTAGGCGTTAAGCGTTATGCGTTATTCGTTATGCGTTATGCGTTACGCGTTATACGTTATGCGTTATGCGTGATGCGTTATGCGTTATGCGTTATGGGCTATGCGTTAAGCGTTATGCGTTATGCATTATGCGTTATGCGTTATGCGTTATGCGTTATGCGTTAAGCGTTATGCGTTATGCGTTATAAGTTATGCGTTATGCGTTATGCGTTATGCGTTATGCGTTATGCGTTATGCGTTATGCGTTATGCGTTATGCGTTATGCGTTATGCGTTATGCGTTATGCGTTATGCGTTATGCGTTATGCGTTATGCGTTATGCGTTATGCGTTATGCGTTATGCGTTATGCGTTATGCGTTATGCGTTATGCGTTATGCGTTATGCGTTATGCGTTATGCGTTATGCGTTATGCGTTATGCGTTATGCGTTATGCGTTATGCGTTATGCGTTATGCGTTATGCGTTATGCGTTATGCGTTATGCGTTATGCGTTATGCGTTATGCGTTATGCGTTATGCGTTATGCGTTATGCGTTATGCGTTATGCGTCATGCGTTATGCGTTATGCGTCATGCGTTATGCGTTATGCGTTATGCGTTATGCTTTATGCGTTATGCGTTATGCGTTATGCGTTATGCGTTATGCGTTATGCGTTATGCGTTATGCGTTATGCGTTATGCGTTATGCGTTATGCGTTATGCGTTATGCGTTATGCGTTATGCGTTATGCGTTATGCGTTATGCGTTATGCGTTATGCGTTATGCGTTATGCGTTATGCGTTATGCGTTATGCGTTATGCGTTATGCGTTATGCGTTATGCGTTATGCGTTATGCGTTATGCGTTATGCGTTATGCGTTATGCGTTATGCGTTATGCGTTATGCGTTATGCGTTATGCGTTATGCGTTATGCGTTATGCGTTATGCGTTATGCGTTATGCGTTATGCGTTATGCGTTATGCGTTATGCGTTATGCGTTATGCGTTATGCGTTATGCGTTATGCGTTATGCGTTATGGGCTATGCGTTAAGCGTTATGCGTTATGCATTATGCGTTATGCGTTATGCGTTATGCGTTATGCGTTAAGCGTTATGCGTTATGCGTTATGTGTTATGCGTTATGCGTTATGCGTTATGCGTTATGCGTTATGCGTTATCCGTTATGCGTTATGCGTTATGCGTTATGCGTTATGCGTTAAGCGTTATGGGTTATGCGTTATGCGTTATGCGTTACGCGTTATGCGTTATTCGTTATGCGTTATGCGTTACGCGTTATGCGTTATGCGTTATGCGTGATGCGTTATGCGTTATGGGCTATGCGTTAAGCGTTATGCGTTATGCGTTATTCGTTATGCGTTATGCGTTACGCGTTATGCGTTATGCGTTATGCGTGATGCGTTATGCGTTATGGGCTATGCGTTAAGCGTTATGCGTTATGCGTTATGCGATATGTGTTATGTGTTATGTGTTATGCGTTATGCGTTACGCGTTATACGTTATGCGTTATGCGTTATACGTTATGCGTTATGCGTTATCCGTTATGCGTTAGGCGTTAAGCGTTATGCGTTATTCGTTATGCGTTATGCGTTACGCGTTATACGTTATGCGTTATGCGTGATGCGTTATGCGTTATGCGTTATGGGCTATGCGTTAAGCGTTATGCGTTATGCATTATGCGTTATGCGTTATGCGTTATGCGTTATGCGTTAAGCGTTATGCGTTATGCGTTATGCGTTATGCGTTATGCGTTATGCGTTATGCGTTATGCGTTATGCGTTATGCGTTATGCGTTATGCGTTATGCGTTATGCGTTATGCGTTATGCGTTATGCGTTATGCGTTATGCGTTATGCGTTATGCGTTATGCGTTATGCGTTATGCGTTATGCGTTATGCGTTATGCGTTATGCGTTATGCGTTATGCGTTATGCGTTATGCGTTATGCGTTATGCGTTATGCGTTATGCGTTATGCGTTATGCGTTATGCGTTATGCGTTATGCGTTATGCGTTATGCGTTATGCGTTATGCGTTATGCGTTATGCGTTATGCGTTATGCGTTATGCGTTATGCGTTATGCGTTATGCGTTATGCGTTATGCGTTATGCGTTATGCGTTATGCGTTATGCGTTATGCGTTATGGGCTATGCGTTAAGCGTTATGCGTTATGCGTTATGCGTTATGCGTTATGCGTTATGCGTTATGCGTTAAGCGTTATGCGTTATGCGTTATGCGTTATGCGTTATGCGTTATGCGTTATGCGTTATGCGTTATGCGTTATGCGTTATCCGTTATGCGTTATGCGTTATGCGTTATGCGTTATGCGTTATGCGTTAAGCGTTATGGGTTATGCGTTATGCGATATGTGTTATGCGATATGCGTTATGCGTTATGCGTTATGCGTTATGCGTTATGCGTTATGCGTTATGCGTTATGCGTTATGCGTTATGCGTTATGCGTTATGCGTTATGCGTTATGCGTTATGCGTTATGCGTTATGCGTTATGCGTTATGCGTTATGCGTTATGCGTTATGCGTTATGCGTTATGCGTTATGCGTTATGCGTTATGCGTTATGCGTTATGCGTTATGCGTTATGCGTTATGCGTTATGCGTTATGCGTTATGCGTTATGCGTTATGCGTTATGCGGTATGCGTTATGCGTTATGCGTTATGCGTTATGCGTTATGCGTTATGCGTCATGCGTTATGCGTTATGCGTCATGCGTTATGCGTTATGCGTTATGCGTTATGCGTTATGCGTTATGCGTTATGCGTTATGCGTTATGCGTTATGCGTTATGCGTTATGCGTTATGCGTTATGCGTTATGCGTTATGCGTTATGCGTTATGCGTTATGCGTTATGCGTTATGCGTTATGCGTTATGCGTTATGCGTTATGCGTTATGCGTTATGCGTTATGCGTTATGCGTTATGCGTTATGCGTTATGCGTTATGCGTTATGCGTTATGCGTTATGCGTTATGCGTTATGCGTTATGCGTTATGCGTTATGCGTTATGCGTTATGCGTTATGCGTTATGCGTTATGCGTTATGCGTTATGCGTTATGCGTTATGCGTTATGCGTTATGCGTTATGCGTTATGCGTTATGCGTTATGCGTTATGCGTTATGCGTTATGCGTTATGCGTTATGCGTTATGCGTTATGCGTTATGCGTTATGCGTTATGCGTTATGCGTTATGCGTTATGCGTTATGCGTTATGCGTTATGCGTTATGCGTTATGCGTTATGCGTTATGCGTTATGCGTTATGCGTTATGCGTTATGCGTTATGCGTTATGCGTTATGCGTTATGCGTTATGCGTTATGCGTTATGCGTTATGCGTTATGCGTTATGCGTTATGCGTTATGCGTTATGCGTTATGCGTTATGCGTTATGCGTTATGCGTTATGCGTTATGCGTTATGCGTTATGCGTTATGCGTTATGCGTTATGCGTTATGCGTTATGCGTTATGCGTTATGCGTTATGCGTTATGCGTTATGCGTTATGGGCTATGCGTTAAGCGTTATGCGTTATGCATTATGCGTTATGCGTTATGCGTTATGCGTTAAGCGTTATGCGTTATGCGTTATGTGTTATGCGTTATGCGTTATGCGTTATGCGTTATGCGTTATGCGTTATCCGTTATGCGTTATGCGTTATGCGTTATGCGTTATGCGTTATGCGTTAAGCGTTATGGGTTATGCGTTATGCGATATGTGTTATGCGATATGCGTTATGCGTTATGCGTTATGCGTTATGCGTTATGCGTTATGCGTTATGCGTTATGCGTTATGCGTTATGCGTTATGCGTTATGCGTTATGCGTTATGCGTTATGCGTTATGCGTTATGCGTTATGCGTTATGCGTTACGCGTTATGCGTTATTCGTTATGCGTTATGCGTTACGCGTTATGCGTTATGCGTTATGCGTTATGCGTGATGCGTTATGCGTTATGCGTTATGGGCTATGCGTTAAGCGTTATGCGTTATGCGTTATGCGATATGTGTTATGCGTTATGCGTTATGCGTTACGCGTTATACGTTATGCGTTATGCGTTATACGTTATGCGTTATGCGTTATCCGTTATGCGTTAGGCGTTAAGCGTTATGCGTTATTCGTTATGCGTTATGCGTTACGCGTTATACGTTATGCGTTATGCGTGATGCGTTATGCGTTATGCGTTATGGGCTATGCGTTAAGCGTTATGCGTTATGCGTTATGCGTTATGCGTTATGCGTTATGCGTTATGCGTTATGCGTTAAGCGTTATGCGTTATGCGTTATGCGTTATGCGTTATGCGTTATGCGTTATGCGTTATGCGTTATGCGTTATGCGTTATGCGTTATGCGTTATGCGTTATGCGTTATGCGTTATGCGTTATGCGTTATGCGTTATGCGTTATGCGTTATGCGTTATGCGTTATGCGTTATGCGTTATGCGTTATGCGTTATGCGTTATGCGTTATGCGTCATGCGTTATGCGTTATGCGTCATGCGTTATGCGTTATGCGTTATGCGTTATGCGTTATGCGTTATGCGTTATGCGTTATGCGTTATGCGTTATGCGTTATGCGTTATGCGTTATGCGTTATGCGTTATGCGTTATGCGTTATGCGTTATGCGTTATGCGTTATGCGTTATGCGTTATGCGTTATGCGTTATGCGTTATGCGTTATGCGTTATGCGTTATGCGTTATGCGTTATGCGTTATGCGTTATGCGTTATGCGTTATGCGTTATGCGTTATGCGTTATGCGTTATGCGTTATGCGTTATGCGTTATGCGTTATGCGTTATGCGTTATGCGTTATGCGTTATGCGTTATGCGTTATGCGTTATGCGTTATGCGTTATGCGTTATGCGTTATGCGTTATGCGTTATGCGTTATGCGTTATGCGTTATGCGTTATGCGTTATGCGTTATGCGTTATGCGTTATGCGTTATGCGTTATGCGTTATGCGTTATGCGTTATGCGTTATGCGTTATGCGTTATGCGTTATGCGTTATGCGTTATGCGTTATGCGTTATGCGTTATGCGTTATGCGTTATGCGTTATGCGTTATGCGTTATGCGTTATGCGTTATGCGTTATGCGTTATGCGTTATGCGTTATGCGTTATGCGTTATGCGTTATGCGTTATGCGTTATGCGTTATGCGTTATGCGTTATGCGTTATGCGTTATGCGTTATGCGTTATGCGTTATGCGTTATGCGTTATGCGTTATGCGTTATGCGTTATGCGTTATGCGTTATGCGTTATGCGTTATGCGTTATGCGTTATGCGTTATGCGTTATGCGTTATGCGTTATGCGTTATGCGTTATGCGTTATGCGTTATGCGTTATGCGTTATGGGCTATGCGTTAAGCGTTATGCGTTATGCATTATGCGTTATGCGTTATGCGTTATGCGTTAAGCGTTATGCGTTATGCGTTATGTGTTATGCGTTATGCGTTATGCGTTATGCGTTATGCGTTATGCGTTATCCGTTATGCGTTATGCGTTATGCGTTATGCGTTATGCGTTAAGCGTTATGGGTTATGCGTTATGCGATATGTGTTATGCGATATGCGTTATGCGTTATGCGTTATGCGTTATGCGTTATGCGTTATGCGTTATGCGTTATGCGTTATGCGTTATGCGTTATGCGTTATGCGTTATGCGTTATGCGTTATGCGTTATGCGTTATGCGTTATGCGTTATGCGTTATGCGTTATGCGTTATGCGTTATGCGTTACGCGTTATGCGTTATTCGTTATGCGTTATGCGTTACGCGTTATGCGTTATGCGTTATGCGTTATGCGTGATGCGTTATGCGTTATGCGTTATGGGCTATGCGTTAAGCGTTATGCGTTATGCGTTATGCGATATGTGTTATGCGTTATGCGTTATGCGTTACGCGTTATACGTTATGCGTTATGCGTTATACGTTATGCGTTATGCGTTATCCGTTATGCGTTAGGCGTTAAGCGTTATGCGTTATTCGTTATGCGTTATGCGTTACGCGTTATACGTTATGCGTTATGCGTGATGCGTTATGCGTTATGCGTTATGGGCTATGCGTTAAGCGTTATGCGTTATGCATTATGCGTTATGCGTTATGCGTTATGCGTTATGCGTTAAGCGTTATGCGTTATGCGTTATGCGTTATGCGTTATGCGTTATGCGTTATGCGTTATGCGTTATGCGTTATGCGTTATGCGTTATGCGTTATGCGTTATGCGTTAAGCGTTATGCGTTATGCGTTATGTGTTATGCGTTATGCGTTATGCGTTATGCGTTATGCGTTATGCGTTATCCGTTATGCGTTATGCGTTATGCGTTATGCGTTATGCGTTAAGCGTTATGGGTTATGCGTTATGCGATATGTGTTATGCGATATGCGTTATGCGTTATGCGTTATGCGTTATGCGTTATGCGTTATGCGTTATGCGTTATGCGTTATGCGTTATGCGTTATGCGTTATGCGTTATGCGTTATGCGTTATGCGTTATGCGTTATGCGTTATGCGTTATGCGTTATGCGTTATGCGTTATGCGTTATGCGTTATGCGTTACGCGTTATGCGTTATTCGTTATGCGTTATGCGTTACGCGTTATGCGTTATGCGTTATGCGTTATGCGTGATGCGTTATGCGTTATGCGTTATGGGCTATGCGTTAAGCGTTATGCGTTATGCGTTATGCGATATGTGTTATGCGTTATGCGTTATGCGTTACGCGTTATACGTTATGCGTTATGCGTTATACGTTATGCGTTATGCGTTATCCGTTATGCGTTAGGCGTTAAGCGTTATGCGTTATTCGTTATGCGTTATGCGTTACGCGTTATACGTTATGCGTTATGCGTGATGCGTTATGCGTTATGCGTTATGGGCTATGCGTTAAGCGTTATGCGTTATGCATTATGCGTTATGCGTTATGCGTTATGCGTTATGCGTTAAGCGTTATGCGTTATGCGTTATGCGTTATGCGTTATGCGTTAAGCGTTATGCGTTATGCGTTATGCGTTATGCGTTATGCGTTATGCGTTATGCGTTATGCGTTATGCGTTATGCGTTATGCGTTATGCGTTATGCGTTATGCGTTATGCGTTATGCGTTATGCGTTATGCGTTATGCGTTATGCGTTATGCGTTATGCGTTATGCGTTATGCGTTATGCGTTATGCGTTATGCGTTATGCGTTATGCGTTATGCGTTATGCGTTATGCGTTATGCGTTATGCGTTATGCGTTATGCGTTACGCGTTATGCGTTATTCGTTATGCGTTATGCGTTACGCGTTATGCGTTATGCGTTATGCGTTATGCGTGATGCGTTATGCGTTATGCGTTATGGGCTATGCGTTAAGCGTTATGCGTTATGCGTTATGCGATATGTGTTATGCGTTATGCGTTATGCGTTACGCGTTATACGTTATGCGTTATGCGTTATACGTTATGCGTTATGCGTTATCCGTTATGCGTTAGGCGTTAAGCGTTATGCGTTATTCGTTATGCGTTATGCGTTACGCGTTATACGTTATGCGTTATGCGTGATGCGTTATGCGTTATGCGTTATGGGCTATGCGTTAAGCGTTATGCGTTATGCATTATGCGTTATGCGTTATGCGTTATGCGTTATGCGTTAAGCGTTATGCGTTATGCGTTATGCGTTATGCGTTATGCGTTATGCGTTATGCGTTATGCGTTATGCGTTATGCGTTATGCGTTATGCGTTATGCGTTATGCGTTATGCGTTATGCGTTATGCGTTATGCGTTATGCGTTATGCGTTATGCGTTATGCGTTATGCGTTATGCGTTATGCGTTATGCGTTATGCGTTATGCGTTATTCGTTATGCGTTATGCGTTATGCGTTATGCGTTATGCGTCATGCGTTATGCGTTATGCGTCATGCGTTATGCGTTATGCGTTATGCGTTATGCGTTATGCGTTATGCGTTATGCGTTATGCGTTATGCGTTATGCGTTATGCGTTATGCGTTATGCGTTATGCGTTATGCGTTATGCGTTATGCGTTATGCGTTATGCGTTATGCGTTATGCGTTATGCGTTATGCGTTATGCGTTATGCGTTATGCGTTATGCGTTATGCGTTATGCGTTATGCGTTATGCGTTATGCGTTATGCGTTATGCGTTATGCGTTATGCGTTATGCGTTATGCGTTATGCGTTATGCGTTATGCGTTATGCGTTATGCGTTATGCGTTATGCGTTATGCGATATGTGTTATGCGTTATGCGTTACGCGTTATACGTTATGCGTTATGCGTTATACGTTATGCGTTATGCGTTATCCGTTATGCGTTAGGCGTTAAGCGTTATGCGTTATGCGTTATGCGTTATGCGTTATGCGTTATGCGTTATTCGTTATGCGTTATGCGTTATGCGTTATGCGTTATGCGTTATGCGTTATGCGTTATGCGTTATGCGTTATGCGTTATGCGTTATGCGTTATGCGTTATGCGTTATGCGTTATGCGTTATGCGTTATGCGTTATGCGTTATGCGTTATGCGTTATGCGTTATGCGTTATGCGTTATGCGTTATGCGTTATGCGTTATGCGTTATGCGTTATGCGTTATGCGTCATGCGTTATGCGTTATGCGTTATGCGTTATGCGTCATGCGTTATGCGTTATGCGTTATGCGTTATGCGTTATGCGATATGCGTTATGCGTTATGCGTTATGCGTTATGCGTTATGCGTTATGCGTTATGCGTTATGCGTTATGCGTTATGCGTTATGCGTTATGCGTTATGCGTTATGCGTTATGCGTTATGCGTTATGCGTTATGCGTTATGCGTTATGCGTTATGCGTTATGCGTTATGCGTTATGCGTTATGCGTTATGCGTTATGCGTTATGCGTTATGCGTTATGCGTTATGCGTTATGCGTTATGCGTTATGCGTTATGCGTTATGCGTTATGCGTTATGCGTTATGCGTTATGCGTTATGCGTTATGCGTTATGCGTTATGCGTTATGCGTTATGCGTTATGCGTTATGCGTTATGCGTTATGCGTTATGCGTTATGCGTTATGCGTTATGCGTTATGCGTTATGCGTTATGCGTTATGCGTTATGCGTTATGCGTTATGCGTTATGCGTTATGCGTTATGCGTTATGCGTTATGCGTTATGCGTTATGCGTTATGCGTTATGCGTTATGCGTTATGCGTTATGCGTTATGCGTTATGCGTTATGCGTTATGCGTTATGCGTTATGCGTTATGCGTTATGCGTTATGCGTTATGCGTTATGCGTTATGCGTTATGCGTTATGCGTTATGCGTTATGCGTTATGAGCTATGCGTTAAGCGTTATGCGTTATGCATTATGCGTTATGCCTTATGCGTTATGCGTTATGCGTTATGGGCTATGCGTTAAGCGTTATGCGTTATGCATTATGCGTTATGCGTTATGCGTTATGCGTTATGCGTAAAGCGTTATGCGTTATGCGTTATGCGTTATGCGTTATGCGTTATGCGTTATGCGTTATGCGTTATGCGTTATGCGTTATGCGTTATGCGTTATGCGTTATGCGTTATGCGTTATGCGTTATGCGTTATGCGTTATGCGTTATGCGTTATGCGTTATGCGTTATGCGTTATGCGTTATGCGTTATGCGTTATGCGTTATGCGTTATGCGTTATGCGTTATGCGTTATGCGTTATGCGTTATGCGTTATGCGTTATGCGTTATGCGTTATGCGTTATGCGTTATGCGTTATGCGTTATGCGTTATGCGTTATGCGTTATGCGTTATGCGTTATGCGTTATGCGTTATGCGTTATGCGTTATGCGTTATGCGTTATGCGTTATGCGTTATGCGTTATGCGTTATGCGTTATGCGTTATGCGTTATGCGTTATGCGTTATGCGTTATGCGTTATGCGTTATGCGTTATGCGTTATGCGTTATGCGTTATGCGTTATGCGTTATGCGTTATGCGTTATGCGTTATGCGTTATGCGTTATGCGTTATGCGTTATGCGTTATGCGTTATGCGTTACGCGTTATGCGTTATTCGTTATGCGTTATGCGTTACGCGTTATGCGTTATGCGTTATGCGTGATGCGTTATGCGTTATGCGTTATGGGCTATGCGTTAAGCGTTATGCGTTATGCGTTATGCGATATGTGTTATGCGTTATGCGTTATGCGTTACGCGTTATACGTTATGCGTTATGCGTTATACGTTATGCGTTATGCGTTATGCGTTATGCGTTATGCGTTATGCGTTATGCGTTACGCGTTATGCGTTATTCGTTATGCGTTATGCGTTACGCGTTATGCGTTATGCGTTATGCGTGATGCGTTATGCGTTATGCGTTATGCGTTATGCGTTACGCGTTATGCGTTATTCGTTATGCGTTATGCGTTACGCGTTATGCGTTATGCGTTATGCGTGATGCGTTATGCGTTATGCGTTATGGGCTATGCGTTAAGCGTTATGCGTTATGCGTTATGCGATATGTGTTATGCGTTATGCGTTATGCGTTACGCGTTATACGTTATGCGTTATGCGTTATACGTTATGCGTTATGCGTTATCCGTTATGCGTTAGGCGTTAAGCGTTATGCGTTATTCGTTATGCGTTATGCGTTACGCGTTATACGTTATGCGTTATGCGTGATGCGTTATGCGTTATGCGTTATGGGCTATGCGTTAAGCGTTATGCGTTATGCATTATGCGTTATGCGTTATGCGTTATGCGTTATGCGTTAAGCGTTATGCGTTATGCGTTATGCGTTATGCGTTATGCGTTATGCGTTATGCGTTATGCGTTATACGTTATGCGTTATGCGTTATCCGTTATGCGTTAGGCGTTAAGCGTTATGCGTTATTCGTTATGCGTTATGCGTTACGCGTTATACGTTATGCGTTATGCGTGATGCGTTATGCGTTATGCGTTATGGGCTATGCGTTAAGCGTTATGCGTTATGCATTATGCGTTATGCGTTATGCGTTATGCGTTATGCGTTATGCGTTAAGCGTTATGCGTTATGCGTTATGCGTTATGCGTTATGCGTTATGCGTTATGCGTTATGCGTTATGCGTTATGCGTTATGCGTTATGCGTTATGCGTTATGCGTTATGCGTTATGCGTTATGCGTTATGCGTTATGCGTTATGCGTTATGCGTTATGCGTTATGCGTTATGCGTTATGCGTTATGCGTTATGCGTTATGCGTTATGCGTTATGCGTTATGCGTTATGCGTTATGCGTTATGCGTTATGCGTTATCCGTTATGCGTTATGACTTTTTCATTGAACGTTATGCGTTATGTGTTATGCGTTATGCGTTATGCGTTATGCGTTATGCGTTATGCGTTATGCGTTATGCGTTATGCGTTATGCGTTATGCGTTATGCGTTATGCGTTATGCGTTATGCGTTATGCGTTATGCGTTATGCGTTATGCGTTATGCGTTATGAGTTATGCGTTATGCGTTATGCGTTATGCGTTATGCGTTATGCGTTATGAGTTATGCGTTATGCGTTATGCGTTATGCGTTATGCGTTATGCGTTATGCGTTATGCGTTATGCGTTATGCGTTATGCGTTATGCGTTATGCGTTATGCGTTATGCGTTATGCGTTATGCGTTATGCGTTATGCGTTATGCGTTATGCGTTATGCGTTATTCGTTATGCGTTATGCGTTATGCGTTATGCGTTATGCGTTATGCGTCATGCGTTATGCGTTATGCGTCATGCGTTATGCGTTATGCGTTATGCGTTATGCGTTATGCGTTATGCGTTATGCGTTATGCGTTATGCGTTATGCGTTATGCGTTATGCGTTATGCGTTATGCGTTATGCGTTATGCGTTATGCGTTATGCGTTATGCGTTATGCGTTATGCGTTATGCGTTATGCGTTATGCGTTATGCGTTATGCGTTATGCGTTATGCGTTATGCGTTATGCGTTATGCGTTATGCGTTATGCGTTATGCGTTATGCGTTATGCGTTATGCGTTATGCGTTATGCGTTATGCGTTATGCGTTATGCGTTATGCGTTATGCGTTATGCGTTATGCGTTATGCGTTATGCGTTATGCGTTATGCGTTATGCGTTATGCGTTATGCGTTATGAGCTATGCGTTAAGCGTTATGCGTTATGCATTATGCGTTATGCCTTATGCGTTATGCGTTATGCGTTATGGGCTATGCGTTAAGCGTTATGCGTTATGCATTATGCGTTATGCGTTATGCGTTATGCGTTATGCGTAAAGCGTTATGCGTTATGCGTTATGCGTTATGCGTTATGCGTTATGCGTTATGCGTTATGCGTTATGCGTTATGCGTTATGCGTTATGCGTTATGCGTTATGCGTTATGCGTTATGCGTTATGCGTTATGCGTTATGCGTTATGCGTTATGCGTTATGCGTTATGCGTTATGCGTTATGCGTTATGCGTTATGCGTTATGCGTTATGCGTTATGCGTTATGCGTTATGCGTTATGCGTTATGCGTTATGCGTTATGCGTTATGCGTTATGCGTTATGCGTTATGCGTTATGCGTTATGCGTTATGCGTTATGCGTTATGCGTTATGCGTTATGCGTTATGCGTTATGCGTTATGCGTTATGCGTTATGCGTTATGCGTTATGCGTTATGCGTTATGCGTTATGCGTTATGCGTTATGCGTTATGCGTTATGCGTTATGCGTTATGCGTTATGCGTTATGCGTTATGCGTTATGCGTTATGCGTTATGCGTTATGCGTTATGCGTTATGCGTTATGCGTTATGCGTTATGCGTTATGCGTTATGCGTTATGCGTTATGCGTTATGCGTTATGCGTTATGCGTTATGCGTTATGCGTTATGCGTTATGCGTTATGCGTTACGCGTTATGCGTTATTCGTTATGCGTTATGCGTTACGCGTTATGCGTTATGCGTTATGCGTGATGCGTTATGCGTTATGCGTTATGGGCTATGCGTTAAGCGTTATGCGTTATGCGTTATGCGATATGTGTTATGCGTTATGCGTTATGCGTTACGCGTTATACGTTATGCGTTATGCGTTATACGTTATGCGTTATGCGTTATGCGTTATGCGTTATGCGTTATGCGTTATGCGTTACGCGTTATGCGTTATTCGTTATGCGTTATGCGTTACGCGTTATGCGTTATGCGTTATGCGTGATGCGTTATGCGTTATGCGTTATGCGTTATGCGTTACGCGTTATGCGTTATTCGTTATGCGTTATGCGTTACGCGTTATGCGTTATGCGTTATGCGTGATGCGTTATGCGTTATGCGTTATGGGCTATGCGTTAAGCGTTATGCGTTATGCGTTATGCGATATGTGTTATGCGTTATGCGTTATGCGTTACGCGTTATACGTTATGCGTTATGCGTTATACGTTATGCGTTATGCGTTATCCGTTATGCGTTAGGCGTTAAGCGTTATGCGTTATTCGTTATGCGTTATGCGTTACGCGTTATACGTTATGCGTTATGCGTGATGCGTTATGCGTTATGCGTTATGGGCTATGCGTTAAGCGTTATGCGTTATGCATTATGCGTTATGCGTTATGCGTTATGCGTTATGCGTTAAGCGTTATGCGTTATGCGTTATGCGTTATGCGTTATGCGTTATGCGTTATGCGTTATGCGTTATGCGTTATACGTTATGCGTTATGCGTTATCCGTTATGCGTTAGGCGTTAAGCGTTATGCGTTATTCGTTATGCGTTATGCGTTACGCGTTATACGTTATGCGTTATGCGTGATGCGTTATGCGTTATGCGTTATGGGCTATGCGTTAAGCGTTATGCGTTATGCATTATGCGTTATGCGTTATGCGTTATGCGTTATGCGTTAAGCGTTATGCGTTATGCGTTATGCGTTATGCGTTATGCGTTATGCGTTATGCGTTATGCGTTATGCGTTATGCGTTATGCGTTATGCGTTATGCGTTATGCGTTATGCGTTATGCGTTATGCGTTATGCGTTATGCGTTATGCGTTATGCGTTATGCGTTATGCGTTATGCGTTATGCGTTATGCGTTATGCGTTATGCGTTATGCGTTATGCGTTATGCGTTATGCGTTATGCGTTATGCGTTATGCGTTATGCGTTATGCGTTATGCGTTATCCGTTATGCGTTATGACTTTTTCATTGAACGTTATGCGTTATGTGTTATGCGTTATGCGTTATGCGTTATGCGTTATGCGTTATGCGTTATGCGTTATGCGTTATGCGTTATGCGTTATGCGTTATGCGTTATGCGTTATGCGTTATGCGTTATGCGTTATGCGTTATGCGTTATGCGTTATGAGTTATGCGTTATGCGTTATGCGTTATGCGTTATGCGTTATGCGTTATGAGTTATGCGTTATGCGTTATGCGTTATGCGTTATGCGTTATGCGTTATGCGTTATGCGTTATGCGTTATGCGTTATGCGTTATGCGTTATGCGTTATGCGTTATGCGTTATGCGTTATGCGTTATGCGTTATGCGTTATGCGTTATGCGTTATGCGTTATGCGTTATGCGTTATTCGTTATGCGTTATGCGTTATGCGTTATGCGTTATGCGTTATGCGTCATGCGTTATGCGTTATGCGTCATGCGTTATGCGTTATGCGTTATGCGTTATACGTTATGCGTTATGCGTTATGCGTTATGCGTTATGCGTTATGCGTTATGCGTTATGCGTTATGCGTTATGCGTTATGCGTTATGCGTTATGCGTTATGCGTTATGCGTTATGCGTTATGCGTTATGCGTTATGCGTTATGCGTTATGCGTTATGCGTTATGCGTTATGCGTTATGCGTTATGCGTTATGCGTTATGCGTTATGCGTTATGCGTTATGCGTTATGCGTTATGCGTTATGCGATATGTGTTATGCGTTATGCGTTACGCGTTATACATTATGCGTTATGCGTTATACGTTATGCGTTATGCGTTATCCGTTATGCGTTAGGCGTTAAGCGTTATGCGTTATTCGTTATACGTTATGCGTTACGCGTTATACGTTATGCGTTATGCGTTATACGTTATGCGTTATGCGTTATCCGTTATGCGTTAGGCGTTAAGCGTTATGCGTTATTCGTTATGCGTTATGCGTTACGCGTTATACGTTATGCGTTATGCGTGATGCGTTATGCGTTATGCGTTATGGGCTATGCGTTAAGCGTTATGCGTTATGCATTATGCGTTATGCGTTATGCGTTATGCGTTATGCGTTATGCGTTAAGCGTTATGCGTTATGCGTTATGCGTTATGCGTTATGCGTTATGCGTTATGCGTTATGCGTTATGCGTTATGCGTTATGCGTTATGCGTTATGCGTTATGCGTTATGACTTTTTCATTGAACGTTATGCGTTATGTGTTATGCGTTATGCGTTATGCGTTATGCGTTATGCGTTATGCGTTATGCGTTATGCGTTATGCGTTATGCGTTATGCGTTATGCGTTATGCGTTATGCGTTATGCGTTATGCGTTATGCGTTATGCGTTATGCGTTATGCGTTATGCGTTATGCGTTATGCGTTATGCGTTATGCGTTATGCGTTATGCGTTATGCGTTATGCGTTATGCGTTATGCGTTATGCGTTATGCGTTATGCGTTATGCGTTATGCGTTATGCGTTATGCGTTATGCGTTATGCGTTATGCGTTATGCGTTATGCGTTATGCGTTATGCGTTATGCGTTATGCGTTATGCGTTATGCGTTATGCGTTATTCGTTATGCGTTATGCGTTATGCGTTATGCGTTATGCGTTATGCGTTATGCGTCATGCGTTATGCGTTATGCGTCATGCGTTATGCGTTATGCGTTATGCGTTATGCGTTATGCGTTATGCGTTATGCGTTATGCGTTATGCGTTATGCGTTATGCGTTATGCGTTATGCGTTATGCGTTATGCGTTATGCGTTATGCGTTATGCGTTATGCGTTATGCGTTATGCGTTATGCGTTATGCGTTATGCGTTATGCGTTATGCGTTATGCGTTATGCGTTATGCGTTATGCGTTATGCGTTATGCGATATGTGTTATGCGTTATGCGTTATGCGTTACGCGTTATACGTTATGCGTTATGCGTTATACGTTATGCGTTATGCGTTATCCGTTATGCGTTAGGCGTTAAGCGTTATGCGTTATTCGTTATGCGTTATGCGTTACGCGTTATACGTTATGCGTTATGCGTGATGCGTTATGCGTTATGCGTTATGGGCTATGCGTTAAGCGTTATGCGTTATGCATTATGCGTGATGCGTTATGCGTTATGCGTTATGGGCTATGCGTTAAGCGTTATGCGTTATGCATTATGCGTTATGCGTTATGCGTTATGCGTTATGCGTTAAGCGTTATGCGTTATGCGTTATGCGTTATGCGTTATGCGTTATGCGTTATGCGTTATGCGTTATGCGTTATGCGTTATGCGTTATGCGTTATGCGTTATGCGTTATGCGTTATGCGTTATGCGTTATGCGTTATGCGTTATGCGTTATGCGTTATGCGTTATGCGTTATGCGTTATGCGTTATGCGTTATGCGTTATGCGTTATGCGTTATGCGTTATGCGTTATGCGTTATGCGTTATGCGTTATGCGTTATGCGTTATGCGTTATGCGTTATGCGTTATGCGTTATGCGTTATGCGTTATGCGTTATGCGTTATGCGTTATGCGTTATGCGTTATGCGTTATGCGTTATGCGTTATGCGTTATGCGTTATGCGTTATGCGTTATGCGTTATGCGTTATGCGTTATGGGCTATGCGTTAAGCGTTATGCGTTATGCATTATGCGTTATGCGTTATGCGTTATGCGTTAAGCGTTATGCGTTATGCGTTATGTGTTATGCGTTATGCGTTATGCGTTATGCGTTATGCGTTATGCGTTATCCGTTATGCGTTATGCGTTATGCGTTATGCGTTATGCGTTAAGCGTTATGGGTTATGCGTTATGCGATATGTGTTATGCGATATGCGTTATGCGTTATGCGTTATGCGTTATGCGTTATGCGTTATGCGTTATGCGTTATGCGTTATGCGTTATGCGTTATGCGTTATGCGTTATGCGTTATGCGTTATGCGTTATGCGTTATGCGTTATGCGTTATGCGTTATGCGTTATGCGTTATGCGTTATGCGTTATGCGTTACGCGTTATGCGTTATTCGTTATGCGTTATGCGTTACGCGTTATGCGTTATGCGTTATGCGTTATGCGTGATGCGTTATGCGTTATGCGTTATCCGTTATGCGTTAGGCGTTAAGCGTTATGCGTTATTCGTTATGCGTTATGCGTTACGCGTTATACGTTATGCGTTATGCGTGATGCGTTATGCGTTATGCGTTATGGGCTATGCGTTAAGCGTTATGCGTTATGCATTATGCGTTATGCGTTATGCGTTATGCGTTATGCGTTAAGCGTTATGCGTTATGCGTTATGCGTTATGCGTTATGCGTTATGCGTTATGCGTTATGCGTTATGCGTTATGCGTTATGCGTTATGCGTTATGCGTTATGCGTTATGCGTTATGCGTTATGCGTTATGCGTTATGCGTTATGCGTTATGCGTTATGCGTTATGCGTTATGCGTTATGCGTTATGCGTTATGCGTTATGCGTTATGCGTTATCCGTTATGCGTTATGACTTTTTCATTGAACGTTATGCGTTATGTGTTATGCGTTATGCGTTATGCGTTATGCGTTATGCGTTATGCGTTATGCGTTATGCGTTATCCGTTATGCGTTATGACTTTTTCATTGAACGTTATGCGTTATGTGTTATGCGTTATGCGTTATGCGTTATGCGTTATGCGTTATGCGTTATGCGTTATGCGTTATGCGTTATGCGTTATGCGTTATGCGTTATGCGTTATGCGTTATGCGTTATGCGTTATGCGTTATGCGTTATGCGTTATGCGTTATGCGTTATGCGTTATGCGTTATGCGTTATGCGTTATGCGTTATGCGTTATGCGTTATGCGTTATGCGTTATGCGTTATGCGATATGAGCTATGCGTTAAGCGTTATGCGTTATGCATTATGCGTTATGCCTTATGCGTTATGCGTTATGCGTTATGGGCTATGCGTTAAGCGTTATGCGTTATGCATTATGCGTTATGCGTTATGCGTTATGCGTTATGCGTAAAGCGTTATGCGTTATGCGTTATGCGTTATGCGTTATGCGTTATGCGTTATGCGTTATGCGTTATGCGTTATGCGTTATGCGTTATGCGTTATGCGTTATGCGTTATGCGTTATGCGTTATGCGTTATGCGTTATGCGTTATGCGTTATGCGTTATGCGTTATGCGTTATGCGTTATGCGTTATGCGTTATGCGTTATGCGTTATGCGTTATGCGTTATGCGTTACGCGTTATGCGTTATTCGTTATGCGTTATGCGTTACGCGTTATGCGTTATGCGTTATGCGTGATGCGTTATGCGTTATGCGTTATGGGCTATGCGTTAAGCGTTATGCGTTATGCGTTATGCGATATGTGTTATGCGTTATGCGTTATGCGTTACGCGTTATACGTTATGCGTTATGCGTTATACGTTATGCGTTATGCGTTATGCGTTATGCGTTATGCGTTATGCGTTATGCGTTACGCGTTATGCGTTATTCGTTATGCGTTATGCGTTACGCGTTATGCGTTATGCGTTATGCGTGATGCGTTATGCGTTATGCGTTATGCGTTATGCGTTACGCGTTATGCGTTATTCGTTATGCGTTATGCGTTACGCGTTATGCGTTATGCGTTATGCGTGATGCGTTATGCGTTATGCGTTATGGGCTATGCGTTAAGCGTTATGCGTTATGCGTTATGCGATATGTGTTATGCGTTATGCGTTATGCGTTACGCGTTATACGTTATGCGTTATGCGTTATACGTTATGCGTTATGCGTTATCCGTTATGCGTTAGGCGTTAAGCGTTATGCGTTATTCGTTATGCGTTATGCGTTACGCGTTATACGTTATGCGTTATGCGTGATGCGTTATGCGTTATGCGTTATGGGCTATGCGTTAAGCGTTATGCGTTATGCATTATGCGTTATGCGTTATGCGTTATGCGTTATGCGTTAAGCGTTATGCGTTATGCGTTATGCGTTATGCGTTATGCGTTATGCGTTATGCGTTATGCGTTATGCGTTATACGTTATGCGTTATGCGTTATCCGTTATGCGTTAGGCGTTAAGCGTTATGCGTTATTCGTTATGCGTTATGCGTTACGCGTTATACGTTATGCGTTATGCGTGATGCGTTATGCGTTATGCGTTATGGGCTATGCGTTAAGCGTTATGCGTTATGCATTATGCGTTATGCGTTATGCGTTATGCGTTATGCGTTAAGCGTTATGCGTTATGCGTTATGCGTTATGCGTTATGCGTTATGCGTTATGCGTTATGCGTTATGCGTTATGCGTTATGCGTTATGCGTTATGCGTTATGCGTTATGCGTTATGCGTTATGCGTTATGCGTTATGCGTTATGCGTTATGCGTTATGCGTTATGCGTTATGCGTTATGCGTTATGCGTTATGCGTTATGCGTTATGCGTTATGCGTTATGCGTTATGCGTTATGCGTTATGCGTTATGCGTTATGCGTTATCCGTTATGCGTTATGACTTTTTCATTGAACGTTATGCGTTATGTGTTATGCGTTATGCGTTATGCGTTATGCGTTATGCGTTATGCGTTATGCGTTATGCGTTATGCGTTATGCGTTATGCGTTATGCGTTATGCGTTATGCGTTATGCGTTATGCGTTATGCGTTATGCGTTATGCGTTATGCGTTATGCGTTATGCGTTATGAGTTATGCGTTATGCGTTATGCGTTATGCGTTATGCGTTATGCGTTATGAGTTATGCGTTATGCGTTATGCGTTATGCGTTATGCGTTATGCGTTATGCGTTATGCGTTATGCGTTATGCGTTATGCGTTATGCGTTATGCGTTATGCGTTATGCGTTATGCGTTATGCGTTATGCGTTATGCGTTATGCGTTATGCGTTATGCGTTATGCGTTATTCGTTATGCGTTATGCGTTATGCGTTATGCGTTATGCGTTATGCGTCATGCGTTATGCGTTATGCGTCATGCGTTATGCGTTATGCGTTATGCGTTATGCGTTATGCGTTATGCGTTATGCGTTATGCGTTATGCGTTATGCGTTATGCGTTATGCGTTATGCGTTATGCGTTATGCGTTATGCGTTATGCGTTATGCGTTATGCGTTATGCGTTATGCGTTATGCGTTATGCGTTATGCGTTATGCGTTATGCGTTATGCGTTATGCGTTATGCGTTATGCGTTATGCGTTATGCGTTATGCGTTATGCGTTATGCGTTATGCGTTATGCGTTATGCGATATGTGTTATGCGTTATGCGTTACGCGTTATACATTATGCGTTATGCGTTATACGTTATGCGTTATGCGTTATCCGTTATGCGTTAGGCGTTAAGCGTTATGCGTTATTCGTTATACGTTATGCGTTACGCGTTATACGTTATGCGTTATGCGTTATACGTTATGCGTTATGCGTTATCCGTTATGCGTTAGGCGTTAAGCGTTATGCGTTATTCGTTATGCGTTATGCGTTACGCGTTATACGTTATGCGTTATGCGTGATGCGTTATGCGTTATGCGTTATGGGCTATGCGTTAAGCGTTATGCGTTATGCATTATGCGTTATGCGTTATGCGTTATGCGTTATGCGTTATGCGTTAAGCGTTATGCGTTATGCGTTATGCGTTATGCGTTATGCGTTATGCGTTATGCGTTATGCGTTATGCGTTATGCGTTATGCGTTATGCGTTATGCGTTATGCGTTATGACTTTTTCATTGAACGTTATGCGTTATGTGTTATGCGTTATGCGTTATGCGTTATGCGTTATGCGTTATGCGTTATGCGTTATGCGTTATGCGTTATGCGTTATGCGTTATGCGTTATGCGTTATGCGTTATGCGTTATGCGTTATGCGTTATGCGTTATGCGTTATGCGTTATGCGTTATGCGTTATGCGTTATGCGTTATGCGTTATGCGTTATGCGTTATGCGTTATGCGTTATGCGTTATGCGTTATGCGTTATGCGTTATGCGTTATGCGTTATGCGTTATGCGTTATGCGTTATGCGTTATGCGTTATGCGTTATGCGTTATGCGTTATGCGTTATGCGTTATGCGTTATTCGTTATGCGTTATGCGTTATGCGTTATGCGTTATGCGTTATGCGTTATGCGTCATGCGTTATGCGTTATGCGTCATGCGTTATGCGTTATGCGTTATGCGTTATGCGTTATGCGTTATGCGTTATGCGTTATGCGTTATGCGTTATGCGTTATGCGTTATGCGTTATGCGTTATGCGTTATGCGTTATGCGTTATGCGTTATGCGTTATGCGTTATGCGTTATGCGTTATGCGTTATGCGTTATGCGTTATGCGTTATGCGTTATGCGTTATGCGTTATGCGTTATGCGTTATGCGTTATGCGATATGTGTTATGCGTTATGCGTTATGCGTTACGCGTTATACGTTATGCGTTATGCGTTATACGTTATGCGTTATGCGTTATCCGTTATGCGTTAGGCGTTAAGCGTTATGCGTTATTCGTTATGCGTTATGCGTTACGCGTTATACGTTATGCGTTATGCGTGATGCGTTATGCGTTATGCGTTATGGGCTATGCGTTAAGCGTTATGCGTTATGCATTATGCGTGATGCGTTATGCGTTATGCGTTATGGGCTATGCGTTAAGCGTTATGCGTTATGCATTATGCGTTATGCGTTATGCGTTATGCGTTATGCGTTATGCGTTATGCGTTATGCGTTATGCGTTATGCGTTATGCGTTATGCGTTATGCGTTATGCGTTATGCGTTATGCGTTATGCGTTATGCGTTATGCGTTATGCGTTATGCGTTATGCGTTATGCGTTATGCGTTATGCGTTATGCGTTATGCGTTATGCGTTATGCGTTATGCGTTATGCGTTATGCGTTATGCGTTATGCGATATGTGTTATGCGTTATGCGTTATGCGTTACGCGTTATACGTTATGCGTTATGCGTTATACGTTATGCGTTATGCGTTATCCGTTATGCGTTAGGCGTTAAGCGTTATGCGTTATTCGTTATGCGTTATGCGTTACGCGTTATACGTTATGCGTTATGCGTGATGCGTTATGCGTTATGCGTTATGGGCTATGCGTTAAGCGTTATGCGTTATGCATTATGCGTGATGCGTTATGCGTTATGCGTTATGCGTTATGCGTTATGCGTTATGCGTTATGCGTTATGCGTTATGCGTTATGCGTTATGCGTTATGCGTTATGCGTTATGCGTTATGCGTTATGCGTTATCCGTTATGCGTTATGACTTTTTCATTGAACGTTATGCGTTATGTGTTTTGCGTTATGCGTGATGCGTCATGCGTTATGCGTTATGCGTCATGCGTTATGCGTTATGCGTTATGCGTTATGCGTTATGCGTTATGCGTTATGCGTTATGCGTTATGCGTTATGCGTTATGCGTTATGCGTTATGCGTTATGCGTTATGCGTTATGCGTTATGCGTTATGCGTTATGCGTTATGCGTTATGCGTTATGCGTTATGCGTTATGCGTTATGCGTTATGCGTTATGCGTTATGCGTTATGCGTTATGCGTTATGCGTTATGCGTTATGCGTTATGCGTTATGCGTTATGCGTTATGCGTTATGCGTTATGCGTTATGCGTTATGCGTCATGCGTTATGCGTTATGCGTTATCCGTTATGCGTTATGCGTTATGCGTAATGCGTTATGCGTTAAGCGTTATGCGTTAAGCGTTATGCGTTATGCGATATGCGTTATGCGTTATGCGTTATGCGTTATGCGTTATGCGTTATGCGTTATGCGTTATGCGTTATGCGTTATGCGTTATGCGTTATGCGTTATGCGTTATGCGTTATGCGTTATGCGTTATGCGTTATGCGTTATGCGTTATGCGTTATGCGTTATGCGTTATGCGTTATGCGTTATGCGTTATGCGTTATGCGTTATGCGTTATGCGTTATGCGTCTTGCGTTTTCCGTTATGCGTTATGCGTTATGCGTTATGGGTTATGCGTTATGCGTTATGCGTTATTCGTTATGCGTTATGCGTTATGCGTTATGCGTTATGCGTTATGCGTTATGCGTCTTGCGTTTTCCGTTATGCGTTATGCGTTATGCGTTATGCGTTATGCGTTATGGGTTATGCGTTATGCGTTATGCGTTATTCGTTATGCGTTATGCGTTATGCGTTTTCCGTTATGCGTTATGCGTTATGCGTTATGCGTTATCCGTTATGCGTTATGCGCGATGCGTTATGCGTTATGCGTTATGGGCTATGCGTTAAGCGTTATGCGTTATGCATTATGCGTTACGCGTTATGCGTTAGGCGTTATGCGTTAAGCGTTATGCGATATGCGTTATGCGTTATGCGTTATGCGTTATGCGTTATGCGTTATGCGTTATGCGTTATGCGTTATGCGTTATGCGTTATGCGTTATGCGTTATGCGTTATGCGTTATGCGTTATGCGTTATGCGTTATGCGTTATGCGTTATGCGTTATGCGTTATGCGTTATGCGTTATGCGTTATGCGTTATGCGTTATGCATTATGCGTTATGCGTTATGCGTTATGCGTTATGCGTTATGCGTTATGCGTTATGCGTCATGCGTTATCCGTTATGCGTTATGCGTTATGCGTAATGCGTTATGCGTTAAGCGTTATGCGTTAAGCGTTATGCGTTATGCAATATGCGTTATGCGTTATGCGTTATGCGTTATGCGTTATGCGTTATGCGTTATGCGTTATGCGTTATGCGTTATGCGTTATGCGTTATGCGTTATGCGTTATGCGTTATGCGTTATGCGTTATGCGTTATGCGTTATGCGTTATGCGTTATGCGTTATGCGTTATGCGTTATGCGTTATGCGTTATGCGTTATGCGTTATGCGTTATGCGTTATGCGTTATGCGTTATGCGTTATGCGTTATGCGTTATGCGTTATGCGTTATGCGTTATGCGTTATGCGTTATGCGTTATGCGTTATGCGTTATGCGTTATGCGTTATGCGTTATGCGTTATGCGTTATGCGTTATGCGTTATGCGTAATGCGTTATGCGTTAAGCGTTATGCGTTAAGCGTTATGCGTTATGCGATATGCGTTATGCGTTATGCGTTATGCGTTATGCGTTATGCGTTATGCGTTATGCGTTATGCGTTATGCGTTATGCGTTATGCGTTATGCGTTATGCGTTATGCGTTATGCGTTATGCGTTATGCGTTATGCGTTATGCGTTATGCGTCTTGCGTTTTCCGTTATGCGTTATGCGTTATGCGTTATGGGTTATGCGTTATGCGTTATGCGTTATTCGTTATGCGTTATGCGTTATGCGTTATGCGTTATGCGTTATGCGTTATGCGTTATGCGTCTTGCGTTTTCCGTTATGCGTTATGCGTTATGCGTTATGCGTTATGGGTTATGCGTTATGCGTTATGCGTTATTCGTTATGCGTTATGCGTTATGCGTTATCCGTTATGCGTTATGCGTTATGCGTTATGCGTTATCCGTTATGCGTTATGCGCGATGCGTTATGCGTTATGCGTTATGGGCTATGCGTTAAGCGTAATGCGTTATGCATTATGCGTTACGCGTTATTTGTTAGGCGTTATGCGTTAAGCGTTATGCGTTATGCGTTATGCGTTATGCGTTATGCGTTATGCGTTATGCGTTATGCGTTATGCGTTATGCGTTATGCGTTATGCGTTATGCGTTATGCGTTATGCGTTATGCGTTATGCGTTATGCGTTATGCGTTATGCGTTATGCGTTATGCGTCATGCGTTATCCGTTATGCGTTATGCGTTATGCGTAATGCGTTATGCGTTAAGCGTTATGCGTTAAGCGTTATGCGTTATGCGATATGCGTTATGCGTTATGCGTTATGCGTTATGCGTTATGCGTTATGCGTTATGCGTTATGCGTTATGCGTTATGCGTTATGCGTTATGCGTTATGCGTTATGCGTTATGCGTTATGCGTTATGCGTTATGCGTTATGCGTTATGCGTTATGCGTTATGCGTTATGCGTTATGCGTTATGCGTTATGCGTTATGCGTTATGCGTTATGCGTTATGCGTTATGCGTTATGCGTTATGCGTTATGCGTTATGCGTTATGCGTTATGCGTTATCCGTTATGCGTTATCCGTTATGCGTTATCCGTTATGCGTTATGCGTTAAGCGTTATGCGTTATGCGTTATGCGTTAATGCGTTATGCGTTATGCGTTATGCGTTATGCGTTATGCGTTATGCGTTACGCGTTATGCGTTATTCGTTATGCGTTATGCGTTACGCGTTATACGTTATGCGTTATGCGTGATGCGTTATGCGTTATGCGTTATGGGCTATGCGTGAAGCGTTATGCGTTATGCATTATGTGTTATGCGTTATGCGTTATGCGTTATGCGTTAAGCGTTATGCGTTATGCGTTATGCGTTATGCGTTAAGCGTTATGCGTTATGCGTTATGCGTCATGCGTTATGCGTTATGCGTTATGCGTTATGCGTTATGCGTTATGCGTTATGCGTTATGCGTTATGCGTTATGCGTTATGCGTTATTCGTTATGCGTTATGCGTTATGCGTTATGCGTTATGCGTTATGGGTTATGCGTTATGCGTTATGCGTTATTCGTTATGCGTTATGCGTTATGCGTTATCCGTTATGCGTTATGCGTTATGCGTTATGCGTTATGCGTTATCCGTTATGCGTTATGCGCGATGCGTTATGCGTTATGCGTTATGGGCTATGCGTTAAGCGTTATGCGTTATGCATTATGCGTTACGCGTTATGCGTTAGGCGTTATGCGTTAAGCGTTATGCGTTATGCGTTATGCGTTATGCGTTATGCGTTATGTGTTATGCGTTATGCGTTATGCGTTATGCGTTATGCGTTATGCGTTATGCGTTATGCGTTATGCGTTATGCGTTATGCGTTATGCGTTATGCGTTATGCGTTATGCGTTATGCGTTATGCGTTATGCGTTATGCGTCATGCGTTATCCGTTATGCGTTATGCGTTATGCGTAATGCGTTATGCGTTAAGCGTTATGCGTTAAGCGTTATGCGTTATGCGATATGCGTTATGCGTTATGCGTTATGCGTTATGCGTTATGCGTTATGCGTTATGCGTTATGCGTTATGCGTTATGCGTTATGCGTTATGCGTTATGCGTTATCCGTTATGCGTTATGCGTTATGCGTTATGCGTTATCCGTTATGCGTTATGCGCGATGCGTTATGCGTTATGCGTTATGGGCTATGCGTTAAGCGTTATGCGTTAAGCGTTATGCGTTAAGCGTTATGCGTTATGCGATATGCGTTATGCGTTATGCGTTATGCGTTATGCGTTATGCGTTATGCGTTATGCGTTATGCGTTATGCGTTATGCGTTATGCGTTATGCGTTATGCGTTATGCGTTATGCGTTATGCGTTATGCGTTATGCGTTATGCGTTATGCGTTATGCGTTATGCGTTATGCGTTATGCGTTATGCGTTATGCGTTATGCGTTATGCGTTATGCGTTATGCGTTATGCGTTATGCGTTATGCGTTATGCGTTATGCGTTATGCGTTATGCGTTATGCGTTATGCGTTATGCGTTATGCGTTATCCGTTATGCGTTATCCGTTATGCGTTATGCGTTAAGCGTTATGCGTTATGCGTTATGCGTTAATGCGTTATGCGTTATGCGTTATGCGTTATGCGTTATGCGTTATGCGTTATGCGTTACGCGTTATGCGTTATTCGTTATGCGTTATGCGTTACGCGTTATACGTTATGCGTTATGCGTGATGCGTTATGCGTTATGCGTTATGGGCTATGCGTGAAGCGTTATGCGTTATGCATTATGTGTTATGCGTTATGCGTTATGCGTTATGCGTTAAGCGTTATGCGTTATGCGTTATGCGTTATGCGTTAAGCGTTATGCGTTATGCGTTATGCGTCATGCGTTATGCGTTATGCGTTATGCGTTATGCGTTATGCGTTATGCGTTATGCGTTATGCGTTATGCGTTATGCGTTATGCGTTATGCGTTATGCGTTATGCGTTATGCGTTATGCGTTATGCGTTATCCGTTATGCGTTATGCGTTATGCGTTATGCGTTATGCGTTATCCGTTATGCGTTATGCGCGATGCGTTATGCGTTATGCGTTATGCGTTATGGGCTATGCGTTAAGCGTTATGCGTTATGCATTATGCGTTACGCGTTATGCGTTAGGCGTTATGCGTTAAGCGTTATGCGTTATGCGTTATGCGTTATGCGTTATGCGTTATGCGTTATGCGTTATGCGTTATGCGTTATGCGTTATGCGTTATGCGTTATGCGTTATGCGTTATGCGTTATGCGTTATGCGTTATGCGTTATGCGTTATGCGTTATGCGTTATGCGTTATGCGTTATGCGTTATGCGTCATGCGTTATCCGTTATGCGTTATGCGTTATGCGTTATGCGTTATGCGTTAAGCGTTATGCGTTAAGCGTTATGCGTTATGCGATATGCGTTATGCGTTATGCGTTATGCGTTATGCGTTATGCGTTATGCGTTATGCGTTATGCGTTATGCGTTATGCGTTATGCGTTATGCGTTATGCGTTATGCGTTATGCGTTATGCGTTATGCGTTATGCGTTATGCGTTATGCGTTATGCGTTATGCGTTATGCGTTATGCGTTATGCGTTATGCGTTATGCGTTATGCGTTATGCGTTATGCGTTATGCGTTATGCGTTATGCGTTATGCGTTATGCGTTATGCGTTATGCGTTATGCGTTATGCGTTATGCGTTATGCGTTATCCGTTATGCGTTATCCGTTATGCGTTATGCGTTAAGCGTTATGCGTTATGCGTTATGCGTTAATGCGTTATGCGTTATGCGTTATGCGTTATGCGTTATGCGTTATGCGTTACGCGTTATGCGTTATTCGTTATGCGTTATGCGTTACGCGTTATACGTTATGCGTTATGCGTGATGCGTTATGCGTTATGCGTTATGGGCTATGCGTGAAGCGTTATGCGTTATGCATTATGTGTTATGCGTTATGCGTTATGCGTTATGCGTTATGCGTTAAGCGTTATGCGTTATGCGTTATGCGTTATGCGTTATGCGTTAAGCGTTATGCGTTATGCGTTATGCGTCATGCGTTATGCGTTATGCGTTATGCGTTATGCGTTATGCGTTATGCGTTATGCGTTATGCGTTATGCGTTATGCGTTATGCGTTATGCGTTATGCGTTATGCGTTATGCGTTATGCGTTATGCGTTATGCGTTATGCGTTATGCGTTATGCGTTATGCGTTATGCGTTATGCGTTATGCGTTATGCGTTATGCGTTATGCGTTATGCGTTATGCGTTATGCGTTATGCGTTATGCGTTATGCGTTATGCGTTATGCGTTATGCGTTATGCGTTATGCGTTATGCGTTATGCGTTATGCGTTATGCGTTATGCGTTATGCGTTATGCGTTATGCGTTATGCGTTATGCGTTATGCGTTATGCGTTATGCGTTATGCGTTATGCGTTATGCGTTATCCGTTATGCGTTATGACTTTTTCATTGAACGTTATGCGTTATGTGTTTTGCGTTATGCGTGATGCGTCATGCGTTATGCGTTATGCGTCATGCGTTATGCGTTATGCGTTATGCGTTATGCGTTATGCGTTATGCGTTATGCGTTATGCGTTATGCGTTATGCGTTATGCGTTATGCGTTATGCGTTATGCGTTATGCGTTATGCGTTATGCGTTATGCGTTATGCGTTATGCGTTATGCGTTATGCGTTATGCGTTATGCGTTATGCGTTATGCGTTATCCGTTATGCGTTATGCGTTATGCGTTATCCGTTATGCGTTATGCGCGATGCGTTATGCGTTATGCGTTATGCGTTATGCGTTATGCGTTATGCGTTATGCGTTATGCGTTATGCGTTATGCGTTATGCGTTATGCGTTATGCGTTATGCGTTATGCGTTATGCGTTATGCGTTATGCGTTATGCGTTATGCGTTATGCGTTATGCGTTATGCGTTATGCGTTATGCGTTATGCGTTATGCGTTATGCGTTATGCGTTATGCGTTATGCGTTATGCGTTATGCGTTATGCGTTATGCGTTATGCGTTATGCGTTATGCGTTATGCGTTATGCGTTATGCGTTATGCGTGATGCGTCATGCGTTATGCGTTATGCGTCATGCGTTATGCGTTATGCGTTATGCGTTATGCGTTATGCGTTATGCGTTATGCGTTATGCGTTATGCGTTATGCGTTATGCGTTATGCGTTATGCGTTATGCGTTATGCGTTATGCGTTATGCGTTATGCGTTATGCGTTATGCGTTATGCGTTATGCGTTATGCGTTATGCGTTATGCGTTATGCGTTATGCGTTATGCGTTATGCGTTATGCGTTATCCGTTATGCGTTATGCGTTATGCGTTATCCGTTATGCGTTATGCGTTATGCGTTATGCGTTATGCGTTACGCGTTATGCGTTATTCGTTATGCGTTATGCGTTACGCGTTATACGTTATGCGTTATGCGTGATGCGTTATGCGTTATGCGTTATGGGCTATGCGTGAAGCGTTATGCGTTATGCATTATGTGTTATGCGTTATGCGTTATGCGTTATGCGTTATGCGTTAAGCGTTATGCGTTATGCGTTATGCGTTATGCGTTATGCGTTAAGCGTTATGCGTTATGCGTTATGCGTCATGCGTTATGCGTTATGCGTTATGCGTTATGCGTTATGCGTTATGCGTTATGCGTTATGCGTTATGCGTTATGCGTTATGCGTTATGCGTTATGCGTTATGCGTTATGCGTTATGCGTTATGCGTTATGCGTTATGCGTTATGCGTTATGCGTTATGCGTTATGCGTTATGCGTTATGCGTTATGCGTTATGCGTTATGCGTTATGCGTTATGCGTTATGCGTTATGCGTTATGCGTTATGCGTTATGCGTTATGCGTTATGCGTTATGCGTTATGCGTTATGCGTTATGCGTTATGCGTCATGCGTTATGCGTTATGCGTTATCCGTTATGCGTTATGCGTTATGCGTAATGCGTTATGCGTTAAGCGTTATGCGTTAAGCGTTATGCGTTATGCGATATGCGTTATGCGTTATGCGTTATGCGTTATGCGTTATGCGTTATGCGTTATGCGTTATGCGTTATGCGTTATGCGTTATGCGTTATGCGTTATGCGTTATGCGTTATGCGTTATGCGTTATGCGTTATGCGTTATGCGTTATGCGTTATGCGTTATGCGTTATGCGTTATGCGTTATGCGTTATGCGTTATGCGTTATGCGTTATGCGTCTTGCGTTTTCCGTTATGCGTTATGCGTTATGCGTTATGGGTTATGCGTTATGCGTTATGCGTTATTCGTTATGCGTTATGCGTTATGCGTTATGCGTTATGCGTTATGCGTTATGCGTCTTGCGTTTTCCGTTATGCGTTATGCGTTATGCGTTATGCGTTATGCGTTATGGGTTATGCGTTATGCGTTATGCGTTATTCGTTATGCGTTATGCGTTATGCGTTTTCCGTTATGCGTTATGCGTTATGCGTTATGCGTTATCCGTTATGCGTTATGCGCGATGCGTTATGCGTTATGCGTTATGGGCTATGCGTTAAGCGTTATGCGTTATGCATTATGCGTTACGCGTTATGCGTTAGGCGTTATGCGTTAAGCGTTATGCGATATGCGTTATGCGTTATGCGTTATGCGTTATGCGTTATGCGTTATGCGTTATGCGTTATGCGTTATGCGTTATGCGTTATGCGTTATGCGTTATGCGTTATGCGTTATGCGTTATGCGTTATGCGTTATGCGTTATGCGTTATGCGTTATGCGTTATGCGTTATGCGTTATGCGTTATGCGTTATGCATTATGCGTTATGCGTTATGCGTTATGCGTTATGCGTTATGCGTTATGCGTTATGCGTTAAGCGTTATGCGTTAAGCGTTATGCGTTATGCAATATGCGTTATGCGTTATGCGTTATGCGTTATGCGTTATGCGTTATGCGTTATGCGTTATGCGTTATGCGTTATGCGTTATGCGTTATGCGTTATGCGTTATGCGTTATGCGTTATGCGTTATGCGTTATGCGTTATGCGTTATGCGTTATGCGTTATGCGTTATGCGTTATGCGTTATGCGTTATGCGTTATGCGTTATGCGTTATGCGTTATGCGTTATGCGTTATGCGTTATGCGTTATGCGTTATGCGTTATGCGTTATGCGTTATGCGTTATGCGTTATGCGTTATGCGTTATGCGTTATGCGTTATGCGTTATGCGTTATGCGTTATGCGTTATGCGTTATGCGTTATGCGTTATGCGTTATGCGTTATGCGTTATGCGTTATGCGTTATGCGTTATGCGTTATGCGTTATGCGTTATGCGTTATGCGTTATGCGTTATGCGTTATGCGTTATGCGTTATGCGTTATGCGTTATGCGTTATGCGTTATGCGTTATGCGTTATGCGTTATGCGTTATGCGTTATGCGTTATGCGTTATGCGTTATGCGTTATGCGTTATGCGTTATGCGTTATGCGTTATGCGTTATGCGTTATGCGTTATGCGTTATGCGTTATGCGTAATGCGTTATGCGTTAAGCGTTATGCGTTATGCGTTATGCGTTATGCGTTATGCGTTATGCGTTATGCGTTATGCGTTATGCGTCTTGCGTTTTCCGTTATGCGTTATGCGTTATGCGTTATGGGTTATGCGTTATGCGTTATGCGTTATTCGTTATGCGTTATGCGTTATGCGTTATGCGTTATGCGTTATGCGTTATGCGTTATGCGTCTTGCGTTTTCCGTTATGCGTTATGCGTTATGCGTTATGCGTTATGCGTTATGGGTTATGCGTTATGCGTTATGCGTTATTCGTTATGCGTTATGCGTTATGCGTTATCCGTTATGCGTTATGCGTTATGCGTTATGCGTTATCCGTTATGCGTTATGCGCGATGCGTTATGCGTTATGCGTTATGCGTTATGCGTTATGCGTTATGCGTTATGCGTTATGCGTTATGCGTTATGCGTTATGCGTTATGCGTTATGCGTTATGCGTTATGCGTTATGCGTTATGCGTTATGCGTTATGCGTTATGCGTTATGCGTTATGCGTTATGCGTTATGCGTTATGCGTTATGCGTTATGCGTTATGCGTTATGCGTTATGCGTTATGCGATATGCGTTATGCGTTATGCGTTATGCGTTATGCGTTATGCGTTATGCGTTATGCGTTATGCGTTATGCGTTATGCGTTATGCGTTATGCGTTATGCGTTATGCGTTATGCGTTATGCGTCTTGCGTTTTCCGTTATGCGTTATGCGTTATGCGTTATGGGTTATGCGTTATGCGTTATGCGTTATTCGTTATGCGTTATGCGTTATGCGTTATGCGTTATGCGTTATGCGTTATGCGTTATGCGTCTTGCGTTTTCCGTTATGCGTTATGCGTTATGCGTTATGCGTTATGCGTTATGGGTTATGCGTTATGCGTTATGCGTTATTCGTTATGCGTTATGCGTTATGCGTTATCCGTTATGCGTTATGCGTTATGCGTTATGCGTTATCCGTTATGCGTTATGCGCGATGCGTTATGCGTTATGCGTTATGCGTTATGCGTTATGCGTTATGCGTTATGCGTTATGCGTTATGCGTTATGCGTTATGCGTTATGCGTTATGCGTTATGCGTTATGCGTTATGCGTTATGCGTTATGCGTTATGCGTTATGCGTTATGCGTTATGCGTTATGCGTTATGCGTTATGCGTTATGCGTTATGCGTTATGCGTTATGCGTTATGCGTCTTGCGTTTTCCGTTATGCGTTATGCGTTATGCGTTATGGGTTATGCGTTATGCGTTATGCGTTATTCGTTATGCGTTATGCGTTATGCGTTATGCGTTATGCGTTATGCGTTATGCGTCTTGCGTTTTCCGTTATGCGTTATGCGTTATGCGTTATGCGTTATGCGTTATGGGTTATGCGTTATGCGTTATGCGTTATTCGTTATGCGTTATGCGTTATGCGTTTTCCGTTATGCGTTATGCGTTATGCGTTATGCGTTATCCGTTATGCGTTATGCGCGATGCGTTATGCGTTATGCGTTATGGGCTATGCGTTAAGCGTTATGCGTTATGCATTATGCGTTACGCGTTATGCGTTAGGCGTTATGCGTTAAGCGTTATGCGATATGCGTTATGCGTTATGCGTTATGCGTTATGCGTTATGCGTTATGCGTTATGCGTTATGCGTTATGCGTTATGCGTTATGCGTTATGCGTTATGCGTTATGCGTTATGCGTTATGCGTTATGCGTTATGCGTTATGCGTTATGCGTTATGCGTTATGCGTTATGCGTTATGCGTTATGCGTTATGCGTTATGCATTATGCGTTATGCGTTATGCGTTATGCGTTATGCGTTATGCGTTATGCGTTATGCGTTATGCGTCATGCGTTATCCGTTATGCGTTATGCGTTATGCGTAATGCGTTATGCGTTAAGCGTTATGCGTTAAGCGTTATGCGTTATGCAATATGCGTTATGCGTTATGCGTTATGCGTTATGCGTTATGCGTTATGCGTTATGCGTTATGCGTTATGCGTTATGCGTTATGCGTTATGCGTTATGCGTTATGCGTTATGCGTTATGCGTTATGCGTTATGCGTTATGCGTTATGCGTTATGCGTTATGCGTTATGCGTTATGCGTTATGCGTTATGCGTTATGCGTTATGCGTTATGCGTTATGCGTTATGCGTTATGCGTTATGCGTTATGCGTTATGCGTTATGCGTTATGCGTTATGCGTTATGCGTTATGCGTTATGCGTTATGCGTTATGCGTTATGCGTTATGCGTTATGCGTTATGCGTTATGCGTTATGCGTTATGCGTTATGCGTTATGCGTTATGCGTTATGCGTTATGCGTTATGCGTTATGCGTTATGCGTTATGCGTTATGCGTTATGCGTTATGCGTTATGCGTTATGCGTTATGCGTTATGCGTTATGCGTTATGCGTTATGCGTTATGCGTTATGCGTTATGCGTTATGCGTTATGCGTTATGCGTTATGCGTTATGCGTTATGCGTTATGCGTTATGCGTTATGCGTAATGCGTTATGCGTTAAGCGTTATGCGTTAAGCGTTATGCGTTATGCGATATGCGTTATGCGTTATGCGTTATGCGTTATGCGTTATGCGTTATGCGTTATGCGTTATGCGTTATGCGTTATGCGTTATGCGTTATGCGTTATGCGTTATGCGTTATGCGTTATGCGTTATGCGTCTTGCGTTTTCCGTTATGCGTTATGCGTTATGCGTTATGGGTTATGCGTTATGCGTTATGCGTTATTCGTTATGCGTTATGCGTTATGCGTTATGCGTTATGCGTTATGCGTTATGCGTTATGCGTCTTGCGTTTTCCGTTATGCGTTATGCGTTATGCGTTATGCGTTATGGGTTATGCGTTATGCGTTATGCGTTATTCGTTATGCGTTATGCGTTATGCGTTATCCGTTATGCGTTATGCGTTATGCGTTATGCGTTATCCGTTATGCGTTATGCGCGATGCGTTATGCGTTATGCGTTATGGGCTATGCGTTAAGCGTAATGCGTTATGCATTATGCGTTACGCGTTATTTGTTAGGCGTTATGCGTTAAGCGTTATGCGTTATGCGTTATGCGTTATGCGTTATGCGTTATGCGTTATGCGTTATGCGTTATGCGTTATGCGTTATGCGTTATGCGTTATGCGTTATGCGTTATGCGTTATGCGTTATGCGTTATGCGTTATGCGTTATGCGTTATGCGTTATGCGTTATGCGTTATGCGTTATGCGTCATGCGTTATCCGTTATGCGTTATGCGTTATGCGTAATGCGTTATGCGTTAAGCGTTATGCGTTAAGCGTTATGCGTTATGCGATATGCGTTATGCGTTATGCGTTATGCGTTATGCGTTATGCGTTATGCGTTATGCGTTATGCGTTATGCGTTATGCGTTATGCGTTATGCGTTATGCGTTATGCGTTATGCGTTATGCGTTATGCGTTATGCGTTATGCGTTATGCGTTATGCGTTATGCGTTATGCGTTATGCGTTATGCGTTATGCGTTATGCGTTATGCGTTATGCGTTATGCGTTATGCGTTATGCGTTATCCGTTATGCGTTATCCGTTATGCGTTATGCGTTAAGCGTTATGCGTTATGCGTTATGCGTTAATGCGTTATGCGTTATGCGTTATGCGTTATGCGTTATGCGTTATGCGTTACGCGTTATGCGTTATTCGTTATGCGTTATGCGTTACGCGTTATACGTTATGCGTTATGCGTGATGCGTTATGCGTTATGCGTTATGGGCTATGCGTGAAGCGTTATGCGTTATGCATTATGTGTTATGCGTTATGCGTTATGCGTTATGCGTTAAGCGTTATGCGTTATGCGTTATGCGTTATGCGTTAAGCGTTATGCGTTATGCGTTATGCGTCATGCGTTATGCGTTATGCGTTATGCGTTATGCGTTATGCGTTATGCGTTATGCGTTATGCGTTATGCGTTATGCGTTATTCGTTATGCGTTATGCGTTATGCGTTATGCGTTATGCGTTATGCGTTATGGGTTATGCGTTATGCGTTATGCGTTATTCGTTATGCGTTATGCGTTATGCGTTATCCGTTATGCGTTATGCGTTATGCGTTATGCGTTATGCGTTATCCGTTATGCGTTATGCGCGATGCGTTATGCGTTATGCGTTATGGGCTATGCGTTAAGCGTTATGCGTTATGCATTATGCGTTACGCGTTATGCGTTAGGCGTTATGCGTTAAGCGTTATGCGTTAT
This sequence comes from Lasioglossum baleicum, assembly GCF_051020765.1. Classification (NCBI taxonomy): domain Eukaryota; kingdom Metazoa; phylum Arthropoda; class Insecta; order Hymenoptera; family Halictidae; genus Lasioglossum; species Lasioglossum baleicum. The sequence goes on along the minus strand of NW_027469151.1, from coordinate 179,196 downwards.
GCGTTATGCGTTATGCGTTATGCGTTATGTGTTATGCGTTATGCGTTATGCGTTATGCGTTATGCGTTATGCGTTATGCGTTATGCGTTATGCGTTATGCGTTATGCGTTATGCGTTATGCGTTATGCGTTATGCGTTATGCGTTATGCGTTATGCGTTATGCGTTATGCGTCATGCGTTATCCGTTATGCGTTATGCGTTATGCGTAATGCGTTATGCGTTAAGCGTTATGCGTTAAGCGTTATGCGTTATGCGATATGCGTTATGCGTTATGCGTTATGCGTTATGCGTTATGCGTTATGCGTTATGCGTTATGCGTTATGCGTTATGCGTTATGCGTTATGCGTTATGCGTTATCCGTTATGCGTTATGCGTTATGCGTTATGCGTTATCCGTTATGCGTTATGCGCGATGCGTTATGCGTTATGCGTTATGGGCTATGCGTTAAGCGTTATGCGTTAAGCGTTATGCGTTAAGCGTTATGCGTTATGCGATATGCGTTATGCGTTATGCGTTATGCGTTATGCGTTATGCGTTATGCGTTATGCGTTATGCGTTATGCGTTATGCGTTATGCGTTATGCGTTATGCGTTATGCGTTATGCGTTATGCGTTATGCGTTATGCGTTATGCGTTATGCGTTATGCGTTATGCGTTATGCGTTATGCGTTATGCGTTATGCGTTATGCGTTATGCGTTATGCGTTATGCGTTATGCGTTATGCGTTATGCGTTATGCGTTATGCGTTATGCGTTATCCGTTATGCGTTATCCGTTATGCGTTATGCGTTAAGCGTTATGCGTTATGCGTTATGCGTTAATGCGTTATGCGTTATGCGTTATGCGTTATGCGTTATGCGTTATGCGTTACGCGTTATGCGTTATTCGTTATGCGTTATGCGTTACGCGTTATACGTTATGCGTTATGCGTGATGCGTTATGCGTTATGCGTTATGGGCTATGCGTGAAGCGTTATGCGTTATGCATTATGTGTTATGCGTTATGCGTTATGCGTTATGCGTTAAGCGTTATGCGTTATGCGTTATGCGTTATGCGTTAAGCGTTATGCGTTATGCGTTATGCGTCATGCGTTATGCGTTATGCGTTATGCGTTATGCGTTATGCGTTATGCGTTATGCGTTATGCGTTATGCGTTATGCGTTATGCGTTATGCGTTATGCGTTATGCGTTATGCGTTATGCGTTATCCGTTATGCGTTATGCGTTATGCGTTATGCGTTATCCGTTATGCGTTATGCGCGATGCGTTATGCGTTATGCGTTATGGGCTATGCGTTAAGCGTTATGCGTTATGCATTATGCGTTACGCGTTATGCGTTAGGCGTTATGCGTTAAGCGTTATGCGTTATGCGTTATGCGTTATGCGTTATGCGTTATGCGTTATGCGTTATGCGTTATGCGTTATGCGTTATGCGTTATGCGTTATGCGTTATGCGTTATGCGTTATGCGTTATGCGTTATGCGTTATGCGTTATGCGTTATGCGTTATGCGTTATGCGTCATGCGTTATCCGTTATGCGTTATGCGTTATGCGTTATGCGTTATGCGTTAAGCGTTATGCGTTAAGCGTTATGCGTTATGCGATATGCGTTATGCGTTATGCGTTATGCGTTATGCGTTATGCGTTATGCGTTATGCGTTATGCGTTATGCGTTATGCGTTATGCGTTATGCGTTATGCGTTATGCGTTATGCGTTATGCGTTATGCGTTATGCGTTATGCGTTATGCGTTATGCGTTATGCGTTATGCGTTATGCGTTATGCGTTATGCGTTATGCGTTATGCGTTATGCGTTATGCGTTATGCGTTATGCGTTATGCGTTATGCGTTATGCGTTATGCGTTATGCGTTATGCGTTATCCGTTATGCGTTATCCGTTATGCGTTATGCGTTAAGCGTTATGCGTTATGCGTTATGCGTTAATGCGTTATGCGTTATGCGTTATGCGTTATGCGTTATGCGTTATGCGTTATGCGTTATGCGTTATCCGTTATGCGTTATCCGTTATGCGTTATGCGTTAAGCGTTATGCGTTATGCGTTATGCGTTAATGCGTTATGCGTTATGCGTCATGCGTTATGCGTTATGCGTTATGCGTTATGCGTTATGCGTTATGCGTTATGCGTTATGCGTTATGCGTTATGCGTTATGCGTTATGCGTTATGCGTTATGCGTTATGCGTTATGCGTTATGCGTTATGCGTTATGCGTTATGCGTTATGCGTTATGCGTTATGCGTTATGCGTTATGCGTTATGCGTTATGCGTTATGCGTTATGCGTTATGCGTTATGCGTTATGCGTTATGCGTTATGCGTTATGCGTTATGCGTTATGCGTTATGCGTTATGCGTTATGCGTTATGCGTTATGCGTTATGCGTTATGCGTTATGCGTTATGCGTTATGCGTTATGCGTTATGCGTTATGCGTTATGCGTTATGCGTTATGCGTTATGCGTTATGCGTTATGCGTTATGCGTTATGCGTTATGCGTTATGCGTTATGCGTTATGCGTTATGCGTTATGCGTTATGCGTTATGCGTTATGCGTTATGCGTTATGCGTCATGCGTTATCCGTTATGCGTTATGCGTTATGCGTTATGCGTTATGCGTTAAGCGTTATGCGTTAAGCGTTATGCGTTATGCGATATGCGTTATGCGTTATGCGTTATGCGTTATGCGTTATGCGTTATGCGTTATGCGTTATGCGTTATGCGTTATGCGTTATGCGTTATGCGTTATGCGTTATGCGTTATGCGTTATGCGTTATGCGTTATGCGTTATGCGTTATGCGTTATGCGTTATGCGTTATGCGTTATGCGTTATGCGTTATGCGTTATGCGTTATGCGTTATGCGTTATGCGTTATGCGTTATGCGTTATGCGTTATGCGTTATGCGTTATGCGTTATGCGTTATGCGTTATGCGTTATGCGTTATGCGTTATGCGTTATGCGTTATGCGTTATGCGTTATGCGTTATGCGTTATGCGTTATGCGTTATGCGTTATGCGTTATGCGTTATGCGTTATGCGTTATGCGTTATGCGTTATGCGTTATGCGTTATGCGTTATGCGTTATGCGTTATGCGTTATGCGTTATGCGTTATGCGTTATGCGTTATGCGTTATGCGTTATGCGTTATGCGTTATGCGTTATGCGTTATGCGTTATGCGTTATGCGTTATGCGTTATGCGTTATGCGTTATGCGTTATGCGTTATGCGTTATGCGTTATGCGTTATGCGTTATGCGTTATGCGTTATGCGTTATGCGTTATGCGTTATGCGTTATGCGTTATGCGTTATGCGTTATGCGTTATGCGTTATGCGTTATGCGTTATGCGTTATGCGTTATGCGTTATGCGTTATGCGTTATGGGTTATGCGTTATGCGTTATGCGTTATTCGTTATGCGTTATGCGTTATGCGTTATCCGTTATGCGTTATGCGTTATGCGTTATGCGTTATCCGTTATGCGTTATGCGCGATGCGTTATGCGTTATGCGTTATGGGCTATGCGTTAAGCGTTATGCGTTATGCATTATGCGTTACGCGTTATGCGTTAGGCGTTATGCGTTAAGCGTTATGCGTTATGCGTTATGCGTTATGCGTTATGCGTTATGCGTTATGCGTTATGCGTTATGCGTTATGCGTTATGCGTTATGCGTTATGCGTTATGCGTTATGCGTTATGCGTTATGCGTTATGCGTTATGCGTTATGCGTTATGCGTTATGCGTTATGCGTTATGCGTTATGCGTTATGCGTTATGCGTTATGCGTTATGCGTTATGCGTTATGCGTTATGCGTTATGCGTTATGCGTCTTGCGTTTTCCGTTATGCGTTATGCGTTATGCGTTATGCGTTATGCGTTATGGGTTATGCGTTATGCGTTATGCGTTATTCGTTATGCGTTATGCGTTATGCGTTATGCGTTATGAGTTTGCGTTATGCGTCTTGCGTTTTCCGTTATGCGTTATGCGTTATGCGTTATGCGTTATGGGTTATGCGTTATGCGTTATGCGTTATTCGTTATGCGTTATGCGTTATGCGTTATCCGTTATGCGTTATGCGTTATGCGTTATGCGTTATCCGTTATGCGTTATGCGCGATGCGTTATGCGTTATGCGTTATGGGCTATGCGTTAAGCGTTATGCGTTATGCATTATGCGTTACGCGTTATGCGTTAGGCGTTATGCGTTAAGCGTTATGCGTTATGCGTTATGCGTTATGCGTTATGCGTTATGCGTTATGCGTTATGCGTTATGCGTTATGCGTTATGCGTTATGCGTTATGCGTTATGCGTTATGCGTTATGCGTTATGCGTTATGCGTTATGCGTTATGCGTTATGCGTTATGCGTTATGCGTTATGCGTTATGCGTTATGCGTTATGCGTTATGCGTTATGCGTTATGCGTTATGCGTTATGCGTTATGCGTTATGCGTTATGCGTTATGCGTTATGCGTTATGCGTTATGCGTTATGCGTTATGCGTTATGCGTCTTGCGTTTTCCGTTATGCGTTATGCGTTATGCGTTATGCGTTATGCGTTATGGGTTATGCGTTATGCGTTATGCGTTATTCGTTATGCGTTATGCGTTATGCGTTATCCGTTATGCGTTATGCGTTATGCGTTATGCGTTATCCGTTAGGCGTTATGCGCGATGCGTTATGCGTTATGCGTTATGGGCTATGCGTTAAGCGTTATGCGTAATGCGTTATGCGTTAAGCGTTATGCGTTAAGCGTTATGCGTTATGCGATATGCGTTATGCGTTATGCGTTAAGCGTTATGCGTTAAGCGTTATGCGTTATGCGTTATGCGTTATGCGTTATGCGTTATGCGTTATGCGTTATGCGTTATGCGTTATGCGTTATGCGTCTTGCGTTTTCCGTTATGCGTTATGCGTTATGCGTTATGCGTTATGCGTTATGCGTTATGCGTTATGGGCTATGCGTTAAGCGTTATGCGTTATGCATTATGCGTTACGCGTTATGCGTTAGGCGTTATGCGTTAAGCGTTATGCGTTATGCGTTATGCGTTATGCGTTATGCGTTATGCGTTATGCGTTATGCGTTATGCGTTATGCGTTATGCGTTATGCGTTATGCGTTATGCGTTATGCGTTATGCGTTATGCGTTATGCGTTATGCGTTATGCGTTATGCGTTATGCGTTATGCGTTATGCGTTATGCGTTATGCGTTATGCGTTATGCGTTATGCGTTATGCGTCTTGCGTTTTCCGTTATGCGTTATGCGTTATGCGTTATGCGTTATGCGTTATGGGTTATGCGTTATGCGTTATGCGTTATTCGTTATGCGTTATGCGTTATGCGTTATGCGTTATGCGTTATGCGTTATGCGTCTTGCGTTTTCCGTTATGCGTTATGCGTTATGCGTTATGCGTTATGGGTTATGCGTTATGCGTTATGCGTTATTCGTTATGCGTTATGCGTTATGCGTTATGCGTTATGCGTTAAGCGTTATGCGTTATGCGTTATGGGTTATGCGTTATGCGTTATGCGTTATGCGTTATGCGTTATGCGTTATGCGTTATGCGTTATGCGTTATCCGTTATGCGTTATGCGTTAGGCGTTATGCGTTAAGCGTTATGCGTTATGCGTTATGCGTTATGCGTTATGCGTTATGCGTTATGCGTTATGCGTTATGCGTTATGCGTTATGCGTTATGCGTTATGCGTTATGCGTTATGCGTTATGCGTTATGCGTTATGCGTTATGCGTTATGCGTTATGCGTTATGCGTTATGCGTTATGCGTTATGCGTTATGCGTTATGCGTTATGCGTTATGCGTTACGCGTTATGCGTTATGCGTTATGCGTTATGCGTTATGCGTTATGCGTTATGCGTTATGCGTTATGCGTTATGCGTTATGCGTTATGCGTTATGCGTTATGCGTTATGCGTTATGCGTTATGCGTTATGCGTCTTGCGTTTTCCGTTATGCGTTATGCGTTATGCGTTATGCGTTATGCGTTATGGGTTATGCGTTATGCGTTATGCGTTATTCGTTATGCGTTATGCGTTATGCGTTATCCGTTATGCGTTATGCGTTATGCGTTATGCGTTATCCGTTAGGCGTTATGCGCGATGCGTTATGCGTTATGCGTTATGGGCTATGCGTTAAGCGTTATGCGTAATGCGTTATGCGTTAAGCGTTATGCGTTAAGCGTTATGCGTTATGCGATATGCGTTATGCGTTATGCGTTAAGCGTTATGCGTTAAGCGTTATGCGTTATGCGATATGCGTTATGCGTTATGCGTTATGCGTTATGCGTTATGCGTTAAGCGTTATGCGTTATGCATTATGCGTTACGCGTTATGCGTTAGGCGTTATGCGTTAAGCGTTATGCGTTATGCGTTATGCGTTATGCGTTATGCGTTATGCGTTATGCGTTATGCGTTATGCGTTATGCGTTATGCGTTATGCGTTATGCGTTATGCGTTATGCGTTATGCGTTATGCGTTATGCGTTATGCGTTATGCGTTATGCGTTATGCGTTATGCGTTATGCGTTATGCGTTATGCGTTATGCGTTATGCGTTATGCGTTATGCGTTATGCGTTATGCGTTATGCGTTATGCGTTATGCGTTATGCGTTATGCGTTATGCGTTATGCGTTATGCGTTATGCGTTATGCGTTATGCGTTATGCGTTATGCGTTATGCGTTATGCGTTATGCGTTATGCGTCTTGCGTTTTCCGTTATGCGTTATGCGTTATGCGTTATGCGTTATGCGTTATGGGTTATGCGTTATGCGTTATGCGTTATTCGTTATGCGTTATGCGTTATGCGTTATCCGTTATGCGTTATGCGTTATGCGTTATGCGTTATCCGTTAGGCGTTATGCGCGATGCGTTATGCGTTATGCGTTATGGGCTATGCGTTAAGCGTTATGCGTAATGCGTTATGCGTTAAGCGTTATGCGTTAAGCGTTATGCGTTATGCGATATGCGTTATGCGTTATGCGTTAAGCGTTATGCGTTAAGCATTATGCGTTATGCGATATGCGTTATGCGTTATGCGTTATGCGTTATGCGTTATGCGTTATGCGTTATGCGTTATGCGTTATGCGTTATGCGTTATGCGTTATGCGTTATGCGTTATGCGTCTTGCGTTTTCCGTTATGCGTTATGCGTTATGCGTTATGCGTTATGCGTTATGCGTTATGGGTTATGCGTTATGCGTTATGCGTTATGCGTTATGCGTTATGCGTTATGCGTTATGCGTTATGCGTTATGCGTTATGCGTTATGCGTTATGCGTTATGCGTTATGCGTTATGCGTTATGCGTTATGCGTTATGCGTTATGCGTTATGCGTTATGCGTTATGCGTTATGCGTTATGCGTTATGCGTTATGCGTTATGCGTTATGCGTTATGCGTTATGCGTTATGCGTTATGCGTTATGCGTTATCCGTTATGCGTTATGCGTTATGCGTTATGCGTCATGCGTTATGCGTTATGCGTTATGCGTTATGCGTTATGCGTTATGCGTTACGCGTTATGCGTTATGCGTTATGCGTTAAGCGTTATGCGTTATGCGTTATGCGATATGTGTTATGCGTTATGCGTTATGCGTTATGCGTTATGCGTTATGCGTTATGGGCTATGCGTTAAGCGTTATGCGTTATGCATTATGCGTTACGCGTTATGCGTTAGGCGTTATGCGTTAAGCGTTATGCGTTATGCGTTATGCGTTATGCGTTATGCGTTATGCGTTATGCGTTATGCGTTATGCGTTATGCGTTATGCGTTATGCGTTATGCGTTATGCGTTATGCGTTATGCGTTATGCGTTATGCGTTATCCGTTATGCGTTATGCGTTATGCGTTATGCGTCATGCGTTATGCGTTATGCGTTATGCGTTATGCGTTATGCGTTATGCGTTACGCGTTATGCGTTATGCGTTATGCGTTAAGCGTTATGCGTTATGCGTTATGCGATATGTGTTATGCGTTATGCGTTATGCGTTATGCGTTATGCGTTATGCGTTATGGGCTATGCGTTAAGCGTTATGCGTTATGCATTATGCGTTACGCGTTATGCGTTAGGCGTTATGCGTTAAGCGTTATGCGTTATGCGTTATGCGTTATGCGTTATGCGTTATGCGTTATGCGTTATGCGTTATGCGTTATGCGTTATGCGTTATGCGTTATGCGTTATGCGTTATGCGTTATGCGTTATGCGTTATGCGTTATGCGTTATGCGTTATGCGTTATGCGTTATGCGTTATGCGTTATGCGTTATGCGTTATGCGTTATGCGTCTTGCGTTTTCCGTTATGCGTTATGCGTTATGCGTTATGCGTTATGCGTTATGGGTTATGCGTTATGCGTTATGCGTTATTCGTTATGCGTTATGCGTTATGCGTTATGCGTTATGCGTTATGCGTCTTGCGTTTTCCGTTATGCGTTATGCGTTATGCGTTATGCGTTATGGGTTATGCGTTATGCGTTATGCGTTATTCGTTATGCGTTATGCGTTATGCGTTATCCGTTATGCGTTATGCGTTATGCGTTATGCGTTATCCGTTATGCGTTATGCGCGATGCGTTATGCGTTATGCGTTATGGGCTATGCGTTAAGCGTTATGCGTTATGCATTATGCGTTACGCGTTATGCGTTAGGCGTTATGCGTTAAGCGTTATGCGTTATGCGTTATGCGTTATGCGTTATGCGTTATGCGTTATGCGTTATGCGTTATGCGTTATGCGTTATGCGTTATGCGTTATGCGTTATGCGTTATGCGTTATGCGTTATGCGTTATGCGTTATGCGTTATGCGTTATGCGTTATGCGTTATGCGTTATGCGTTATGCGTTATGCGTTATGCGTTATGCGTTATGCGTTATGCGTTATGCGTTATGCGTTATGCGTTATGCGTTATGCGTTATGCGTTATGCGTTATGCGTCTTGCGTTTTCCGTTATGCGTTATGCGTTATGCGTTATGCGTTATGCGTTATGCGTTATGGGTTATGCGTTATGCGTTATGCGTTATTCGTTATGCGTTATGCGTTATGCGTTATCCGTTATGCGTTATGCGTTATGCGTTATGCGTTATCCGTTAGGCGTTATGCGCGATGCGTTATGCGTTATGCGTTATGGGCTATGCGTTAAGCGTTATGCGTAATGCGTTATGCGTTAAGCGTTATGCGTTAAGCGTTATGCGTTATGCGATATGCGTTATGCGTTATGCGTTAAGCGTTATGCGTTAAGCATTATGCGTTATGCGATATGCGTTATGCGTTATGCGTTATGCGTTATGCGTTATGCGTTATGCGTTATGCGTTATGCGTTATGCGTTATGCGTTATGCGTTATGCGTTATGCGTTATGCGTTATGCGTTATGCGTTATGCGTCTTGCGTTTTCCGTTATGCGTTATGCGTTATGCGTTATGCGTTATGCGTTATGCGTTATGGGTTATGCGTTATGCGTTATGCGTTATGCGTTATGCGTTATGCGTTATGCGTTATGCGTTATGCGTTATGCGTTATGCGTTATGCGTTATGCGTTATGCGTTATGCGTTATGCGTTATGCGTTATGCGTTATGCGTTATGCGTTATGCGTTATGCGTTATGCGTTATGCGTTATGCGTTATGCGTTATGCGTTATGCGTTATGCGTTATCCGTTATGCGTTATGCGTTATGCGTTATGCGTCATGCGTTATGCGTTATGCGTTATGCGTTATGCGTTATGCGTTATGCGTTACGCGTTATGCGTTATGCGTTATGCGTTAAGCGTTATGCGTTATGCGTTATGCGATATGTGTTATGCGTTATGCGTTATGCGTTATGCGTTATGCGTTATGCGTTATGCGTTATGCGTTATGCGTTACGCGTTATACGTTATGCGTTATGCGTTATGCGTTATGCGTTAAGCGTTATGCGTTATGCGTTATGCGATATGTGTTATGCGTTATGCGTGATGCGTTATGCGTTATGCGTTATGCGTTATGCGTTATGCGTTATGCGTTATGCGTTATCCGTTATGCGTTATGCGTTAAGCGTTATGCGTTATTCGTTATGCGTTATGCGTTATGCGTTACGCGTTATACGATATGCGTTATGCGCTATGCGTTATGCGTTATGCGTTATGAGCTATGCGTTATGCGTTATGCGTTATGCGTTATGCGTTATGCGTTATGCGTTATGCGTTATGCGTTATGCGTTATGCGTTATCCGTTATGCGTTATCCGTTATGCGTTATGCGTTAAGCGTTATGCGTTATGCGTTATGCGTTAATGCGTTATGCGTTATGCGTTATGCGTTATGCGTTATGCGTTATGCGTTACGCGTTATGCGTTATTCGTTATGCGTTATGCGTTACGCGTTATACGTTATGCGTGATGCGTGATGCGTTATGCGTTATGCGTTATGGGCTATGCGTGAAGCGTTATGCGTTATGCATTATGTGTTATGCGTTATGCGTTATGCGTTATGCGTTAAGCGTTATGCGTTATGCGTTATGCGTTATGCGTTAAGCGTTATGCGTTATGCGTTATGCGTCATGCGTTATGCGTTATGCGTTATGCGTTATGCGTTATGCGTTATGCGTTATGCGTTATGCGTTATGCGTTATGCGTTATGCGTTATGCGTTATGCGTTATGCGTTATGCGTTATGCGTTATGCGTTATGCGTTATGCGTTATGCGTTATGCGTTATGCGTTATGCGTTATGCGTTATGCGTTATGCGTTATGCGTTATGCGTTATGCGTTATGCGTTATGCGTTATGCGTTATGCGTTATGCGTTATGCGTTATGCGTTATGCGTTATGCGTTATGCGTTATGCGTTATGCGTTATGCGTTATGCGTTATGCGTTATGCGTTATGCGTTATGCGTTATGCGTTATGCGTTATGCGTTATGCGTTATGCGTTATGCGTTATGCGTTATGCGTTATGCGTTATGCGTTATGCGTTATGCGTTATGCGTTATGCGTTATGCGTTATGCGTTATGCGTTATGCGTTATGCGTTATGCGTTATGCGTTATGCGTTATGCGTTATGCGTTATGCGTTATGCGTTATGCGTTATGCGTTATGCGTTATGCGTTATGCGTTATGCGTTATGCGTTATGCGTTATGCGTTATGCGTTATGCGTTATGCGTTATGCGTTATGCGTTATGCGTTATGCGTTATCCGTTATGCGTTATGACTTTTTCATTGAACGTTATGCGTTATGTGTTATGCGTCATGCGTTATGCGTTATGCGTTATGCGTTAAGCGTTATGCGTTATGCGTTATGCGTTATGCGTTATGCGTTATGCGTTATGCGTTATGCGTTATGCGTTATGCGTTATGCGTTATGCGTTATGCGTTATGCGTTATGCGTTATGCGTTATGCGTTATGCGTCTTGCGTTTTCCGTTATGCGTTATGCGTTATGCGTCTTGCGTTTTCCGTTATGCGTTATGCGTTATGCGTCATGCGTTATGCGTTATGCGTTATGCGTTATGCGTTATGCGTTATGCGTTATGCGTTAAGCGTTATGCGTTATGCGTTATGCGATATGTGTTATGCGTTATGCGTTATGCGTTATGCGTTATGCGTTATGCGCTATGCGTTATGCGTTATGCGTTATGAGCTATGCGTTATGCGTTATGCGTTATGCGTTATGCGTTATGCGTTATGCGTTATGCGTTATGCGTCTTGCGTTTTCCGTTATGCGTTATGCGTTATGCGTTATGCGTTATGGGTTATGCGTTATGCGTTATGCGTTATTCGTTATGCGTTATGCGTTATGCGTTATGCGTTATGCGTTATGGGCTATGCGTTAAGCGTTATGCGTTATGCATTATGCGTTACGCGATATGCGTTATGCGTTATGCGTTATGCGTTATGCGTAATGCGTTATGCGTTATGCGTTATGCGTTATGCGTTATGCGTTATGCGTTATGCGTTATGCGTTATGCGTTATGCGTTATGCGTTATGCGTTATGCGTTATGCGTTATGCGTTATGCGTTATGTGTTATGCGTTATGCGTTATGCGTTATGCGTTATCCGTTATGCGTTATGCGTTATGCGTTATGCGTTAAGCGTTATGCGTTATGCGTTATGCGATATGTGTTATGCGATATGCGTTATGCGTTATGCGTTATGCGTTATGCGTAATGCGTTATGCGTTATGCGTTATGCGTTATGCGTTATGCGTTATGCGTTATGCGTTATGCGTTATGCGTTATGCGTTATGCGTTATGCGTTATGCGTTATGCGTTATGCGTTATGCGTTATGCGTTATGCGTTATGCGTTAGGCGTTATGCGTTACGCGTTATGCGTTACGCGTTATGCGTTATTCGTTATGCGTTATGCGTTATGCGTTACGCGTTATACGTTATGCGTTATGCGTGATGCGTTATGCGTTATGCGTTATGGGCTATGCGTTAAGCGTTATGCGTTATGCATTATGTGTTATGCGTTATGCGTTATGCGTTATGCGTTAAGCGTTATGCGTTATGCGTTATGCGTTATGCGTTATGCGTTATGCGTTATGCGTCATGCGTTATGCGTTATGCGTCATGCGTTATGCGTTATGCGTTATGCGTTATGCGTTATGCGTTATGCGTTATGCGTTATGCGTTATGCGTTATGCGTTATGCGTTATGCGTTATGCGTTATGCGTTATGCGTTATGCGTTATGCGTTATGCGTTATGCGTTATGCGTTATGCGTTATGCGTTATGCGTTATGCGTTATGCGTTATGCGTTATGCGTTATGCGTTATGCGTTATGCGTTATGCGTTATGCGTTATGCGTTATGCGTTATGCGTTATGCGTTATGCGTTATGCGTTATGCGTTATGCGTTATGCGTTATGCGTTATGCGTTATGCGTTATGCGTTATGCGTTATGCGTTATGCGTTATGCGTTATGCGTTATGCGTTATGCGTTATGCGTTATGCGTTATGCGTTATGCGTTATCCATTATGCGTTATGCGTTATGCGTTATGCGTTACGCGTTATACGTTATGCGTTATGCGTGATGCGTTATGCGTTATGCGTTATGCGTTATGGGCTATGCGTTAAGCGTTATGCGTTATGCGTTATGCGTTATGCGTTATGCGTTAAGCGTTATGCGTTATGCGTTATGCGTTATGCGTTATGCGTTATCCGTTATGCGTTATGCGTTATGCGTTATGCGTTATGCGTTATGCGTTAAGCGTTATGCGTTATGCGTTATGCGATATGTGTTATGCGATATGCGTTATGCGTTATGCGTTATGCGTTCTGCGTTATGCGTTATGCGTTATGCGTTATGCGTTATGCGTTATGCGTTATGCGTTATGCGTTATGCGTTATGCGTTATGCGTTATGCGTTATGCGTTATGCGTTATGCGTTATGCGTTATGCGTTATGCGTTATGCGTTATGCGTTATGCGTTATGCGTTATGCGTTATGCGTTATGCGTTATGCGTTATGCGTTATGCGTTATGCGTTATGCGTTATGCGTTATGCGTTATGCGTTATGCGTTATGCGTTATGCGTTATGCGTTATGCGTTATGCGTTATGCGTTATGCGTCATGCGTTATGCGTTATGCGTGATGCGTCATGCGTTATGCGTTATGCGTTATGCGTCATGCGTTATGCGTTATGCGTTATGCGTTATGTGTTATGCGTTATGCGTTATGCGTTATGCGTTATCCGTTATGCGTTATGCGTTATGCGTTATGCGTTAAGCGTTATGCGTTATGCGTTATGCGATATGTGTTATGCGATATGCGTTATGCGTTATGCGTTATGCGTTATGCGTTATGCGTTATGCGTTATGCGTTATGCGTTATGCGTTATGCGTTATGCGTTATGCGTTATGCGTTATGCGTTATGCGTTATGCGTTATGCGTTATGCGTTATGCGTTATGCGTTATGCGTTATGCGTTATGCGTTATGCGTTATGCGTTATGCGTTATGCGTTATGCGTTATGCGTTATGCGTTATGCGTTATGCGTTATGCGTTATGCGTTATGCGTTATGCGTTATGCGTTATGCGTTATGCGTTATGCGTTATGCGTTATGCGTTAGGCGTTATGCGTTACGCGTTATGCGTTACGCGTTATGCGTTATTCGTTATGCGTTATGCGTTACGCGTTATACGTTATGCGTTATGCGTGATGCGTTATGCGTTATGCGTTATGGGCTATGCGTTAAGCGTTATGCGTTATGCATTATGTGTTATGCGTTATGCGTTATGCGTTATGCGTTAAGCGTTATGCGTTATGCGTTATGCGTTATGCGTTATGCGTTATGCGTTATGCGTTATGCGTTATGCGTTATGCGTTATGCGTTATGCGTTATGCGTTATGCGTTATGCGTTATGCGTTATGCGTTATGCGTTATGCGTTATGCGTTATGCGTTATGCGTTATGCGTTATGCGTTATCCATTATGCGTTATGCGTTATGCGTTATGCGTTACGCGTTATACGTTATGCGTTATGCGTGATGCGTTATGCGTTATGCGTTATGCGTTATGGGCTATGCGTTAAGCGTTATGCGTTATGCGTTATGCGTTATGCGTTAAGCGTTATGCGTTATGCGTTATGCGTTATGCGTTATGCATTATGCGTTATGCGTTATGCGTTATGCGTTATGCGTTATGCGTTATGCGTTATGCGTTATGCGTTATGCGTTATGCGTTATGCGTTATGCGTTATGCGTTATGCGTTATGCGTTATGCGTTATGCGTTATGCGTTATGCGTTATGCGTTATGCGTTATGCGTTATGCGTTATGCGTTATGCGTTATGCGTTATGCGTTATGCGTTATGCGTTATGCGTTATGCGTTATGCGTTATGCGTTATGGGCTATGCGTTAAGCGTTATGCATTATGCATTATGCGTTATGCGTTATGCGTTATGCGTTATGCGTTATGCGTTATGCGTTATGCGTTATGCGTTATGCGTTAAGCGTTATGCGTTATGCTTTATGCGTTATGCGTTATGTGTTATGCGTTATGCGTTATGCGTTATGCGTTATCCGTTATGCGTTATGCGTTATGCGTTATGCGTTATGCGTTAAGCGTTATGCGTTATGCGTTATGCGTTATGCGTTATGCGTTATGCGTTATGCGTTATGCGTTATGCGTTAGGCGTTATGCGTTACGCGTTATACGTTATGCGTTATGCGTGATGCGGTATGCGTTATGCGTTATGCGTTATGGGCTATGCGTTAAGCGTTATGCGTTATGCGTTATGCGTTATGCGTTATGCGTTAAGCGTTATGCGTTATGCGTTATGCGTTATGCGTTATGCGTTATGCGTTATGCGTTATGCGTTATGCGTTATGCGTTATGCGTTATGCGTTATGCGTTATGCGTTATGCGTTATGCGTTATGCGTTATGCGTTATGCGTTATGCGTTATGCGTTATGCGTTATGCGTTATGCGTTATGCGTTATGCGTTATGCGTTATGCGTTATGCGTTATGCGTTATGCGTTATGCGTTATGCGTTATGCGTTATGGGCTATGCGTTAAGCGTTATGCGTTATGCATTATGCGTTATGCGTTATGCGTTATGCGTTATGCGTTATGCGTTATGCGTTATGCGTTATGCGTTATGCGTTATGCGTTAT
The DNA here is from genome assembly GCF_051020765.1 of Lasioglossum baleicum. NCBI lineage: Eukaryota > Metazoa > Arthropoda > Insecta > Hymenoptera > Halictidae > Lasioglossum > Lasioglossum baleicum. The sequence continues at coordinate 163,611 of NW_027469151.1, read as the reverse complement.
GCGAAATGCGTTATGCGTTATGCGTTATGCGTTATGCGTTATGCGTTATGTGTTATGCGTTATGCGTTATGCGTTATGCGTTATGCGTTATGCGTTATGCGTTATGCGTTATGCGTTATGCGTTATGCGTTATGCGTTATGCGTTATGCGTTATGCGTTATGCGTTATGCGTTATGCGTTATGCGTTATGCGTTATGCGTTATGCGTCATGCGTTATGCGTTATGCGTGATGCGTCATGCGTTATGCGTTATGCGTTATGCGTTATGCGTTATGCGTTATGCGTTATGCGTTATGCGTTATGCGTTATGCGTTATGCGTTATGCGTTATGCGTTATGCGTTATGCGTTATGCGTTATGCGTTATGCGTTATGCGTTATGCGTTATGCGTTATGCGTTATGCGTTATGCGTTATGCGTTATGCGTTATGCGTTATGCATTATGCGTTATGCGTTATGCGTTATGCGTTATGCGTTATGCGTTATGCGTTATGCGTTATGCGTTATGCGTTATGCGTTATGCGTTATGCGTTATGCGTTATGCGTTATGCGTTATGCGTTATGCGTTATGCGTTATGCGTTATGCGTTATGCGTTATGCGTTATGCGTTATGCGTTAGGCGTTATGCGTTACGCGTTATGCGTTACGCGTTATGCGTTATTCGTTATGCGTTATGCGTTACGCGTTATACGTTATGCGTTATGCGTGATGCGTTATGCGTTATGCGTTATGGGCTATGCGTTAAGCGTTATGCATTATGTGTTATGCGTTATGCGTTATGCGTTATGCGTTAAGCGTTATGCGTTATGCGTTATGCGTTATGCGTTATGCGTTATGCGTTATGCGTCATGCGTTATGCGTTATGCGTCATGCGTTATGCGTTATGCGTTATGCGTTATGCGTTATGCGTTATGCGTTATGCGTTATGCGTTATGCGTTATGCGTTGTGCGTTATGCGTTATGCGTTATGCGTTATGCGTTATGCGTTATGCGTTATGCGTTATGCGTTATGCGTTATGCGTTATGCGTTATGCGTTATGCGTTATGCGTTATGCGTTATGCGTTATGCGTTATGCGTTATGCGTTATGCGTTATGCGTTATGCGTTATGCGTTATGCGTTATGCGTTATGCGTTATGCGTTATGCGTTATGCGTTATGCGTTATGCGTTATGCGTTATGCGTTATGCGTTATGCGTTATGCGTTATGCGTTATGCGTTATGCGTTATGCGTTATGCGTTATGCGTTATGGGCTATGCGTTAAGCGTTATGCATTATGCATTATGCGTTATGCGTTATGCGTTATGCGTTATGCGTTATGCGTTATGCGTTATGCGTTAAGCGTTATGCGTTATGCTTTATGCGTTATGCGTTATGCGTTATGTGTTATGCGTTATGCGTTATGCGTTATGCGTTATCCGTTATGCGTTATGCGTTATGCGTTATGCGTTATGCGTTAAGCGTTATGCGTTATGCGTTATGCGATATGTGTTATGCGATATGCGTTATGCGTTATGCGTTATGCGTTCTGCGTTATGCGTTATGCGTTATGCGTTATGCGTTATGCGTTATGCGTTATGCGTTATGCGTTATGCGTTATGCGTTATGCGTTATGCGTTATGCGTTATGCGTTATGCGTTATGCGTTATGCGTTATGCGTTAGGCGTTATGCGTTACGCGTTATGCGTTACGCGTTATGCGTTATTCGTTATGCGTTATGCGTTACGCGTTATACGTTATGCGTTATGCGTGATGCGTTATGCGTTATGCGTTATGCGTTATGCGTTATGCGTTATGCGTTATGCGTTATGCGTTATGCGTTATGCGTTATGCGTTATGCGTTATGCGTTATGCGTTATGCGTTATGCGTTATGCGTTATGCGTTATGCGTTATGCGTTATGCGTTATGCGTTATGCGTTATGCGTTATGCGTTATGCGTTATGCGTTATGCGTTATGCGTTATGCGTTATGCGTTATGCGTTATGCGTTATGCGTTATGCGTTATGCGTTATGCGTTATGCGTTATGCGTTATGCGTTATGCGTTATGCGTTATGCGTCATGCGTTATGCGTTATGCGTGATGCGTCATGCGTTATGCGTTATGCGTTATGCGTTATGCGTTATGCGTTATGCGTCATGCGTTATGCGTTATGCGTTATGCGTTATGTGTTATGCGTTATGCGTTATGCGTTATCCGTTATGCGTTATGCGTTATGCGTTATGCGTTAAGCGTTATGCGTTATGCGTTATGCGATATGTGTTATGCGATATGCGTTATGCGTTATGCGTTATGCGTTATGCGTTATGCGTTATGCGTTATGCGTTATGCGTTATGCGTTATGCGTCATGCGTTATGCGTTATGCGTCATGCGTTATGCGTTATGCGTTATGCGTTATGCGTTATGCGTTATGCGTTATGCGTTATGCGTTATGCGTTATGCGTTATACGTTATGCGTTATGCGTTATGCGTTATGCGTTATGCGTTATGCGTTATGCGTTATGCGTTATGCGTTATCCATTATGCGTTATGCGTTATGCGTTATGCGTTACGCGTTATACGTTATGCGTTATGCGTGATGCGTTATGCGTTATGCGTTATGCGTTATGGGCTATGCGTTAAGCGTTATGCGTTATGCGTTATGCGTTATGCGTTATGCGTTAAGCGTTATGCGTTATGCGTTATGCGTTATGCGTTATGCATTATGCGTTATGCGTTATGCGTTATGCGTTATGCGTTATGCGTTATGCGTTATGCGTTATGCGTTATGCGTTATGCGTTATGCGTTATGCGTTATGCGTTATGCGTTATGCGTTATGCGTTATGCGTTATGCGTTATGCGTTATGCGTTATGCGTTATGGGCTATGCGTTAAGCGTTATGCATTATGCATTATGCGTTATGCGTTATGCGTTATGCGTTATGCGTTATGCGTTATGCGTTATGCGTTATGCGTTAAGCGTTATGCGTTATGCTTTATGCGTTATGCGTTATGCGTTATGTGTTATGCGTTATGCGTTATGCGTTATGCGTTATCCGTTATGCGTTATGCGTTATGCGTTATGCGTTATGCGTTATGCGTTAAGCGTTATGCGTTATGCGTTATGCGATATGTGTTATGCGATATGCGTTATGCGTTATGCGTTATGCGTTCTGCGTTATGCGTTATGCGTTATGCGTTATGCGTTATGCGTTATGCGTTATGCGTTATGCGTTATGCGTTATGCGTTATGCGTTATGCGTTATGCGTTATGCGTTATGCGTTATGCGTTATGCGTTATGCGTTATGCGTTATGCGTTATGCGTTATGCGTTATGCGTTATGCGTTATGCGTTATGCGTTATGCGTTATGCGTTATGCGTTATGCGTTATGCGTTATGCGTTATGCGTTATGCGTTATCCGTTATGCGTTATGCGTTATGCGTTATGCGTTATGCGTTATGCGTTATGCGTTACGCGTTATGCGTTACGCGTTATGCGTTACGCGTTATGCGTTACGCGTTATGCGTTATTCGTTATGCGTTATGCGTTATGCGTTATGCGTTATGCGTTATGCGTTATGCGTTATGCGTTATGCGTTATGCGTTACGCGTTATGCGTTATTCGTTATGCGTTATGCGTTACGCGTTATACGTTATGCGTTATGCGTGATGCGTTATGCGTTATGCGTTATGCGTTATGGGCTATGCGTTAAGCGTTATGCGTTATGCATTATGGGTTATGCATTATGCGTTATGCGTTATGCGTTATGCGTTATGCGTTAAGCGTTATGCGTTATGCGTTATGCGTTATGCGTTATGCGTTATGCGTTATGCGTTATGCGTTATGCGTTATGCGTTATGCGTTATGCGTTATGCGTTATGCGTTATGCGTTATGCGTTATGCGTTATGCGTTATGCGTTATGCGTTATGCGTTATGCGTTATGCGTTATGCGTTATGCGTTATGCGTTATGCGTTATGCGTTATGCGTTATGCGTTATGCGTTATGCGTTATGCGTTATGCGTTATGCGTTATGCGTTATGCGTTATGCGTTATGCGTTATGCGTTATGCGTTATGCGTTATGCGTTATGCGTTATGCGTTATGCGTTATGCGTTATGCGTTATGCGTTATGCGTTATGCGTTATGCGTTATGCGTTATGCGTTATGCGTTATGCGTTATGCGTTATGCGTTATGCGTTATGCGTTATGCGTTATGCGTTATGCGTTATGCGTTATGCGTTATGCGTTATGCGTTATGCGTTATGCGTTATGCGTTATGCGTTATGCGTTATGCGTTATGCGTTATGCGTTATGCGTTATGCGTTATGCGTTATGCGTTATGCGTTATGCGTTATGCGTTATGGGCTATGCGTTAAGCGTTATGCATTATGCATTATGCGTTATGCGTTATGCGTTATGCGTTATGCGTTATGCGTTATGCGTTATGCGTTAAGCGTTATGCGTTATGCTTTATGCGTTATGCGTTATGCGTTATGTGTTATGCGTTATGCGTTATGCGTTATGCGTTATCCGTTATGCGTTATGCGTTATGCGTTATGCGTTATGCGTTAAGCGTTATGCGTTATGCGTTATGCGATATGTGTTATGCGATATGCGTTATGCGTTATGCGTTATGCGTTCTGCGTTATGCGTTATGCGTTATGCGTTATGCGTTATGCGTTATGCGTTATGCGTTATGCGTTATGCGTTATGCGTTATGCGTTATGCGTTATGCGTTATGCGTTATGCGTTATGCGTTATGCGTTATGCGTTATGCGTTATGCGTTATGCGTTATGCGTTATGCGTTATGCGTTATGCGTTATGCGTTATGCGTTATGCGTTATGCGTTATGCGTTATGCGTTATGCGTTATGCGTTATGCGTTAGGCGTTATGCGTTACGCGTTATGCGTTACGCGTTATGCGTTATTCGTTATGCGTTATGCGTTACGCGTTATACGTTATGCGTTATGCGTGATGCGTTATGCGTTATGCGTTATGCGTTATGCGGTTATGCGTTATGCGTTATGCGTTATGCGTTATGCGTTATGCGTTATGCGTTATGCGTTATGCGTTATGCGTTATGCGTTATGCGTTATGCGTTATGCGTTATGCGTTATGCGTTATGCGTTATGCGTTATGCGTTATGCGTTATGCGTTATGCGTTATGCGTTATGCGTTATGCGTTATGCGTTATGCGTTATCCATTATGCGTTATGCGTTATGCGTTATGCGTTACGTGTTATACGTTATGCGTTATGCGTGATGCGTTATGCGTTATGCGTTATGCGTTATGGGCTATGCGTTAAGCGTTATGCGTTATGCGTTATGCGTTATGCGTTATGCGTTAAGCGTTATGCGTTATGCGTTATGCGTTATGCGTTATGCATTATGCGTTATGCGTTATGCGTTATGCGTTATGCGTTATGCGTTATGCGTTATGCGTTATGCGTTATGCGTTATGCGTTATGCGTTATGCGTTATGCGTTATGCGTTATGCGTTATGCGTTATGCGTTATGCGTTATGCGTTATGGGCTATGCGTTAAGCGTTATGCATTATGCATTATGCGTTATGCGTTATGCGTTATGCGTTATGCGTTATGCGTTATGCGTTATGCGTTATGCGTTAAGCGTTATGCGTTATGCTTTATGCGTTATGCGTTATGCGTTATGCGTTATGTGGTATGCGTTATGCGTTATGCGTTATGCGTTATGCGTTCTGCGTTATGCGTTATGCGTTATGCGTTATGCGTTAAGCGTTATGCGTTATGCGTTATGCGATATGTGTTATGCGATATGCGTTATGCGTTATGCGTTATGCGTTCTGCGTTATGCGTTATGCGTTATGCGTTATGCGTTATGCGTTATGCGTTATGCGTTATGCGTTATGCGTTATGCGTTATGCGTTATGCGTTATGCGTTATGCGTTATGCGTTATGCGTTATGCGTTATGCGTTATGCGTTATGCGTTATGCGTTATGCGTTATGCGTTATGCGTTATGCGTTATGCGTTATGCGTTATCCGTTATGCGTTATGCGTTATGCGTTATGCGTTATGCGTTACGCGTTATGCGTTACGCGTTATGCGTTACGCGTTATGCGTTACGCGTTATGCGTTATTCGTTATGCGTTATGCGTTATGCGTTATGCGTTATGCGTTATGCGTTATGGGCTATGCGTTAAGCGTTATGCGTTATGCATTATGGGTTATGCATTATGCGTTATGCGTTATGCGTTATGCGTTATGCGTTAAGCGTTATGCGTTATGCGTTATGCGTTATGCGTTATGCGTTATGCGTTATGCGTTATGCGTTATGCGTTATGCGTTATGCGTTATGCGTCATGCGTTATGCGTTATGCGTTATGCGTTATGCGTTATGCGTTATGCGTTATGCGTTATGCGTTATGCGTTATGCGTTATGCGTTATGCGTTATGCGTTATGCGTTATGCGTTATGCGTTATGCGTTATGCGTTATGCGTTATGCGTTATGCGTTATGCGTTATGCGTTATGCGTTATGCGTTATGCGTTATGCGTTATGCGTTATGCGTTATGCGTTATGCGTTATGCGTTATGCGTTATGCGTTATGCGTTATGCGTTATGCGTTATGCGTTATGCGTTATGCGTTATGCGTTATGCGTTATGCGTTATGCGTTATGCGTTATGCGTTATGCGTTATGCGTTATGCGTTATGCGTTATGCGTTATGCGTTATGCGTTATGCGTTATGCGTTATGCGTTATGCGTTATCCATTATGCGTTATGCGTTATGCGTTATGCGTTACGCGTTATGCGTTATGCGTTATGCGTTATGCGTTATGCGTTAGGCGTTATGCGTTATGCGTTATGCGTTATGCGTTATGCGTTATGCGTTATGCGTTATGCGTTATGCGTTATGCGTTATGCGTTATGCGTTATGCGTTATGCGTCATGCGTTATGCGTTATGCGTGATGCGTCATGCGTTATGCGTTATGCGTTATGCGTTATGCGTTATGCGTTATGCGTCATGCGTTATGCGTTATGCGTTATGCGTTATGTGTTATGCGTTATGCGTTATGCGTTATGCGTTATCCGTTTTGCGTTATGCGTTATGCGTTATGCGTTATGCGTTAAGCGTTATGCGTTATGCGTTATGCGATATGTGTTATGCGATATGCGTTATGCGTTATGCGTTATGCGTTATGCGTTATGCGTTATGCGTTATGCGTTATGCGTTATGCGTTATGCGTCATGCGTTATGCGTTATGCGTTATGCGTTATGTGTTATGCGTTATGCGTTATGCGTTATGCGTTATGCGTTATGCGTTATGCGTTATGCGTCATGCGTTATGCGTTATGCGTTATGCGTTATGCGTTATGCGTTATGCGTTATGCGTTATGCGTTATGCGTTATGCGTTATGCGTTATGCGTTATGCGTTATGCGTTATGCGTTATGCGTTATGCGTTATGCGTTATGCGTTATGCGTTATGCGTTAAGCGTTATGCGTTATGCGTTATGCGATATGCGTTATGCGATATGCGTTATGCGTTATGCGTTATGCGTTATGCGTTATGCGTTATGCGTTATGCGTTATGCGTTATGCGTTATGCGTTATGCGTTATGCGTTATGCGTTATGCGTTATGCGTTATGCGTTATGCGTTATGCGTTATGCGTTATGCGTTATGCGTTATGCGTTATGCGTTATGCGTTATGCGTTATGCGTTATGCGTTATGCGTTATGCGTTACGCGTTATGCGTTACGCGTTATGCGTTACGCGTTATGCGTTATTCGTTATGCGTTATGCGTTACGCGTTATACGTTATGCGTTATGCGTGATGCGTTATGCGTTATGCGTTATGGGCTATGCGTTAAGCGTTATGCGTTATGCATTATGTGTTATGCGTTATGCGTTATGCGTTATGCGTTAAGCGTTATGCGTTATGCGTTATGCGTTATGCGTTATGCGTTATGCGTCATGCGTTATGCTTTATGCGTCATGCGTTATGCGTTATGCGTTATGCGTTATGCGTTATGCGTTATGCGTTATGCGTTATGCGTTATGCGTTATGCGTTATGCGTTATGCGTTATGCGTTATGCGTTATGCGTTATGCGTTATGCGTTATGCGTTATGCGTTATGCGTTATGCGTTATGCGTTATGCGTTATGCGTTATGCGTTATGCGTTATGCGTTCTGCGTTATGGGCTATGCGTTAAGCGTTATGCGTTATGCATTATGCGTTATGCGTTATGCGTTATGCGTTATGCGTTAAGCGTTATGCGTTATACGTTATGTGTTATGCGTTATGCGTTATGCGTTATGCGTTATGCGTTATGCGTTATCCGTTATGCGTTATGCGTTATGCGTTATGCGTTATGCGTTAAGCGTTATGGGTTATGCGTTATGCGATATGTGTTATGCGATATGCGTTATGCGTTATGCGTTATGCGTTATGCGTTACGCGTTATGCGTTATTCGTTATTCGTTATGCGTTATGCGTTATGCGTTAAGCGTTATGCGTTATGCGTTATGCGATATGTGTTATGCGATATGCGTTATGCGTTATGCGTTATGCGTTATGCGTTATGCGTTATGCGTTATGCGTTATGCGTTATGCGTTATGCGTTATGCGTTATGCGTTATGCGTTATGCGTTATGCGTTATGCGTTATGCGTTATGCGTTATGCGTTATGCGTTATGCGTTATGCGTTATGCGTTATGCGTTATGCGTTATGCGTTATGCGTTATGCGTTATGCGTTACGCGTTATGCGTTACGCGTTATGCGTTACGCGTTATGCGTTATTCGTTATGCGTTATGCGTTACGCGTTATACGTTATGCGTTATGCGTGATGCGTTATGCGTTATGCGTTATGGGCTATGCGTTAAGCGTTATGCGTTATGCATTATGTGTTATGCGTTATGCGTTATGCGTTATGCGTTAAGCGTTATGCGTTATGCGTTATGCGTTATGCGTTATGCGTTATGCGTTATGCGTCATGCGTTATGCTTTATGCGTCATGCGTTATGCGTTATGCGTTATGCGTTATGCGTTATGCGTTATGCGTTATGCGTTATGCGTTATGCGTTATGCGTTATGCGTTATGCGTTATGCGTTATGCGTTATGCGTTATGCGTTATGCGTTATGCGTTATGCGTTATGCGTTATGCGTTATGCGTTATGCGTTATGCGTTATGCGTTCTGCGTTATGGGCTATGCGTTAAGCGTTATGCGTTATGCATTATGCGTTATGCGTTATGCGTTATGCGTTATGCGTTAAGCGTTATGCGTTATACGTTATGTGTTATGCGTTATGCGTTATGCGTTATGCGTTATGCGTTATGCGTTATCCGTTATGCGTTATGCGTTATGCGTTATGCGTTATGCGTTAAGCGTTATGGGTTATGCGTTATGCGATATGTGTTATGCGATATGCGTTATGCGTTATGCGTTATGCGTTATGCGTTACGCGTTATGCGTTATTCGTTATGCGTTATGCGTTACGCGTTATACGTTATGCGTTATGCGTGATGCGTTATGCGTTATGCGTTATGGGCTATGCGTTAAGCGTTATGCGTTATGCGTTATGTGTTATGCGTTATGCGTTATGCGTTATGCGTTATGCGTTAAGCGTTATGCGTTATGCGTTATGCGTTATGCGTTATGCGTTATGCGTTATGCGTTATGCGTTATGCGTTATGCGTTATGCGTTATGCGTTATGCGTTATGCGTTATGCGTTATGCGTTATGCGTTATGCGTTATGCGTTATGCGTTATGCGTTATGCGTTATGCGTTATGCGTTATGCGTTATGCGTTATGCGTTATGCGTTATGCGTTATGCGTTATGCGTTATGCGTTATGCGTTATGCGTTATGCGTTATGCGTTATGCGTTATGCGTTATGCGTTATGCGTTATGCGTTATGCGTTATGCGTTATGCGTTATGCGTTATGCGTTATGCGTTATGCGTTATGCGTTATGCGTTATGCGTTATGCGTTATGCGTTATGCGTTATGCGATATGTGTTATGCGTTATGCGTTATGCGTTACGCGTTCTACGTTATGCGTTATGCGTTATACGTTATGCGTTATGCGTTATCCGTTATGCGTTAGGCGTTAAGCGTTATGCGTTATTCGTTATGCGTTATGCGTTACGCGTTATACGTTATGCGTTATGCGTTATGCGTTATGCGTTATGCGTTATGCGTTATGCGTTATGCGTTATGCGTTATGCGTTATGCGTTATGCGTTATGCGTTATGCGTTATGCGTTATGCGTTATGCGTTATGCGTTATGCGTTATGCGTTATGCGTTATGCGTTATGCGTTATGCGTTATGCGTTATGCGTTATGCGTTATGCGTTATGCGTTATGCGTTATGCGTTATGCGTTATGCGTTATGCGTTATGCGTTATGCGTTATGCGTTAAGCGTTATGCGTTATGCGTTATGCGTTATGCGTTATGCGTTATGCGTTATGCGTTATGCGTTATGCGTTATGCGTTATGCGTTATGCGTTATGCGTCATGCGTTATGCGTTATGCGTTATGCGTTATGCGTTATGCGTTATGCGTTATGCGTTATGCGTTATGCGTTAAGCGTTATGCGTTATGCGTTATGCGTTATGCGTCTTGCGTTTTCCGTTATGCGTTATGCGTTATGCGTTATGCGTTATGGGTTATGCGTTATGCGTTATGCGTTATTCGTTATGCGTTATGCGTTATCCGTTATGCGTTATGCGTTATGCGTTATGCGTTATCCGTTATGCGTTATGCGCGATGCGTTATGCGTTATGCGTTATGCGTTATGCGTTATGCGTTATGCGTTATGCGTTATGCGTTATGCGTTATGCGTTATGCGTTATGCGTTATGCGTTATGCGTTATGCGTTATGCGTTATGCGTTATGCGTTATGCGTTATGCGTTATGCGTTATGCGTTATGCGTTATCCATTATGCGTTATGCGTTATGCGTTATGCGTTATGCGTTATGCGTTATGCGTTATGCGTTATGCGTTATGCGTTATGCGTTATGCGTTATGCGTTATGCGTTATGCGTTATGCGTTATGCGTTATGCGTTATGCGTTATGCGTTATGCGTTATGCGTTATGCGTTATGCGTTATCCATTATGCGTTATGCGTTATGCGTTATGCGTTACGCGTTATGCGTTATGCGTTATGCGTTATGCGTTATGCGTTAGGCGTTATGCGTTATGCGTTATGCGTTATGCGTTATGCGTTATGCGTTATGCGTTATGCGTTATGCGTTATGCGTTATGTGTTATGCGTTATGCGTTATGCGTTATGCGTTATGCGTTATGCGTTATCCGTTATGCGTTATGCGTTATGCGTTATGCGTTATGCGTTAAGCGTTATGGGTTATGCGTTATGCGATATGTGTTATGCGATATGCGTTATGCGTTATGCGTTATGCGTTATGCGTTACGCGTTATGCGTTATTCGTTATGCGTTATGCGTTACGCGTTATACGTTATGCGTTATGCGTGATGCGTTATGCGTTATGCGTTATGGGCTATGCGTTAAGCGTTATGCGTTATGCGTTATGTGTTATGCGTTATGCGTTATGCGTTATGCGTTATGCGTTAAGCGTTATGCGTTATGCGTTATGCGTTATGCGTTATGCGTTATGCGTTATGCGTTATGCGTTATGCGTTATGCGTTATGCGTTATGCGTTATGCGTTATGCGTTATGCGTTATGCGTTATGCGTTATGCGTTATGCGTTATGCGTTATGCGTTATGCGTTATGCGTTATGCGTTATGCGTTATGCGTTATGCGTTATGCGTTATGCGTTATGCGTTATGCGTTATGCGTTATGCGTTATGCGTTATGCGTTATGCGTTATGCGTTATGCGTTATGCGTTATGCGTTATGCGTTATGCGTTATGCGTTATGCGTTATGCGTTATGCGTTATGCGTTATGCGTTATGCGTTATGCGTTATGCGTTATGCGTTATGCGTTATGCGTTATGCGTTATGCGTTATGCGTTATGCGTTATGCGTTATGCGTTATGCGTTATGCGATATGTGTTATGCGTTATGCGTTATGCGTTACGCGTTCTACGTTATGCGTTATGCGTTATACGTTATGCGTTATGCGTTATCCGTTATGCGTTAGGCGTTAAGCGTTATGCGTTATTCGTTATGCGTTATGCGTTACGCGTTATACGTTATGCGTTATGCGTTATGCGTTATGCGTTATGCGTTATGCGTTATGCGTTATGCGTTATGCGTTATGCGTTATGCGTTATGCGTTATGCGTTATGCGTTATGCGTTATGCGTTATGCGTTATGCGTTATGCGTTATGCGTTATGCGTTATGCGTTATGCGTTATGCGTTATGCGTTATGCGTTATGCGTTATGCGTTATGCGTTATGCGTTATGCGTTATGCGTTATGCGTTATGCGTTATGCGTTATGCGTTATGCGTTATGCGTTATGCGTTATGCGTTATGCGTTATGCGTTATGCGTTATGCGTTATGCGTTATGCGTTATGCGTTATGCGTTATGCGTTATGCGTTATGCGTTATGCGTTATGCGTTATGCGTTATGCGTTATGCGTTATGCGTTATGCGTTATGCGTTATGCGTTATGCGTTATGCGTTATGCGTTATGCGTTATGCGTCATGCGTCATGCGTTATGCGTCATGCGTCATGCGTTATGCGTTATGCGTTATGCGTTATGCGTTATGCGTTATGCTTTATGCGTTATGCGTTATGCGTTATGCGTTATGCGTTATGCGTTATGCGTTATGCGTTATGCGTTATGCGTTATGCGTTATGCGTTATGCGTTATGCGTTATGCGTTATGCGTTATGCGTTATGCGTTATGCGTTATGCGTTATGCGTTATGCGTTATGCGTTATGCGTTATGCGTTATGCGTTATGCGTTATGCGTTATGCGTTATGCGTTATGCGTTATGCGTTATGCGTTATGCGTTATGCGTTATGCGTTATGCGTTATCCGTTATGCGTTATGCGTTAGGCGTTATGCGTTACGCGTTATGCGTTATGCGTTATGCGTTATGCGTTATTCGTTATGGGCTATGCGTTAAGCGTTATGCGTTATGCGTTATGCGTTATGCGTTATGCGTTAAGCGTTATGCGTTATGCGTTATGCGTTATGCGTTATGCGTTATGCGTTATGCGTTATGCGTTATGCGTTATGCGTTATGCGTTATGCGTTATGCGTTATGCGTTATGCGTTATGCGTTATGCGTTATGCGTTATGCGTTATGCGTTATGCGTTATGCGTTATGCGTTATGCGTTATGCGTTATGCGTTATGCGTTATGCGTTATGCGTTATGCGTTATGCGTTATGCGTTATGCGTTATGCGTTATGCGTTATGCGTTATGCGTTATGCGTTATGCGTTATGCGTTATGCGTTATGCGTTATGCGTTATGCGTTATGCGTTATGCGTTATGCGTTATGCGTTATGCGTTAGGCGTTATGCGTTACGCGTTATACGTTATGCGTTATGCGTGATGCGTTATGCGTTATGCGTTATTCGTTATGGGCTATGCGTTAAGCGTTATGCGTTATGCGTTATGCGTTATGCGTTATGCGTTAAGCGTTATGCGTTATGCGTTATGCGTTATGCGTTATGCGTTATGCGTTATGCGTTATGCGTTATGCGTTATGCGTTATGCGTTATGCGTTATGCGTTATGCGTTATGCGTTATGCGTTATGCGTTATGCGTTATGCGTTATGCGTTATGCGTTATGCGTTATGCGTTATGCGTTATGCGTTATGCGTTATGCGTTATGCGTTATGCGTTATGCGTTATGCGTTATGCGTTATGCGTTATGCGTTATGCGTTATGCGTTATGCGTTATGCGTTATGCGTTATGCGTTATGCGTTATGCGTTATGCGTTATGCGTTATGCGTTATGCGTTATGCGTTATGCGTTATGCGTTATGCGTTATCCATTATGCGTTATGCGTTATGCGTTATGCGTTACGCGTTATGCGTTATGCGTTATGCGTTATGCGTTATGCGTTATGCGTTATGCGTTAGGCGTTATGCGTTATGCGTTATGCGTTATGCGTTATGCGTTATGCGTTATGCGTTATGCGTTATGCGTTATGCGTTATGCGTTATGCGTTATGCGTTATGCGTTATGCGTTATGCGTTATGCGTTATGCGTTATGCGTTATGCGTTATGCGTTATGCGTTATGCGTTATGCGTTATGCGTTATGCGTTATGCGTTATGCGTTATGCGTTATGCGTTATGCGTTATGCGTTATGCGTTATGCGTTATGCGTTATGCGTTATGCGTTATGCGTTATGCGTTATGCGTTATGCGTTATGCGTTATGCGTTATGCGTTATGCGTTATGCGTTATGCGTTATGCGTTATGCGTTATGCGTTATGCGTTATGCGTTATGCGTTATGCGTCATGCGTTATGCGTTATGCGTGATGCGTCATGCGTTATGCGTTATGCGTTATGCGTTATGCGTTATGCGTTATGCGTCATGCGTTATGCGTTATGCGTTATGCGTTATGTGTTATGCGTTATGCGTTATGCGTTATCCGTTATGCGTTATGCGTTATGCGTTATGCGTTAAGCGTTATGCGTTATGCGTTATGCGATATGTGTTATGCGATATGCGTTATGCGTTATGCGTTATGCGTTATGCGTTATGCGTTATGCGTTATGCGTTATGCGTTATGCGTTATGCGTTATGCGTTATGCGTTATGCGTTAGGCGTTATGCGTTACGCGTTATGCGTTACGCGTTATGCGTTATTCGTTATGCGTTATGCGTTACGCGTTATACGTTATGCGTTATGCGTGATGCGTTATGCGTTATGCGTTATGGGCTATGCGTTAAGCGTTATGCGTTATGCATTATGCGTTATGCGTTATGCGTTATGCGTTATGCGTTATGCGTCATGCGTTATGCGTTATGCGTCATGCGTTATGCGTTATGCGTTATGCGTTATGCGTTATGCGTTATGCGTTATGCGTTATGCGTTATGCGTTATGCGTTATGCGTTATGCGTTTTGCGTTATGCGTTATGCGTTATGCGTTATGCGTTATGCGTTATGCGTTATGCGTTATGCGTTATGCGTTATGCGTTATGCGTTATGCGTTATGCGTTATGCGTTATGCGTTATGCGTTATGCGTTATGCGTTATGCGTTATGCGTTATGCGTTATGCGTTATGCGTTATGCGTTATGCGTTATGCGTTATGCGTTATGCGTTATGCGTTATGCGTTATGCGTTATGCGTTATGCGTTATGCGTTATGCGTTATCCATTATGCGTTATGCGTTATGCGTTATGCGTTACGCGTTATACGTTATGCGTTATGCGTGATGCGTTATGCGTTATGCGTTATGCGTTATGGGCTATGCGTTAAGCGTTATGCGTTATGCGTTATGCGTTATGCGTTATGCGTTATGCGTTAAGCGTTATGCGTTATGCGTTATGCGTTATGCGTTATGCATTATGCGTTATGCGTTATGCGTTATGCGTTATGCGTTATGCGTTATGCGTTATGCGTTATGCGTTATGCGTTATGCGTTATGCGTTATGCGTTATGCGTTATGCGTTATGCGTTATGCGTTATGCGTTATGCGTTATGCGTTATGCGTTATGCGTTATGCGTTATGCGTTATGGGCTATGCGTTAAGCGTTATGCATTATGCATTATGCGTTATGCGTTATGCGTTATGCGTTATGCGTTATGCGTTATGCGTTATGCGTTAAGCGTTATGCGTTATGCTTTATGCGTTATGCGTTATGCGTTATGTGTTATGCCTTATGCGTTATGCGTTATGCGTTATCCGTTATGCGTTATGCGTTATGCGTTATGCGTTATGCGTTAAGCGTTATGGGTTATGCGTTATGCGATATGTGTTATGCGATATGCGTTATGCGTTATGCGTTATGCGTTCTGCGTTATGCGTTATGCGTTATGCGTTATGCGTTATGCGTTATGCGTTATGCGTTATGCGTTATGCGTTATGCGTTATGCGTTATGCGTTATGCGTTATGCGTTATGCGTTATGCGTTATGCGTTATGCGTTATGCGTTATGCGTTATGCGTTATGCGTTATGCGTTATGCGTTATGCGTTATGCGTTATGCGTTATGCGTTATGCGTTATGCGTTATGCGTTATGCGTTATGCGTTATGCGTTATGCGTTATGCGTTATGCGTTATGCGTTATCCGTTATGCGTTATGCGTTATGCGTTAGGCGTTATGCGTTACGCGTTATGCGTTACGCGTTATGCGTTACGCGTTATGCGTTACGCGTTATGCGTTACGCGTTATGCGTTACGCGTTATGCGTTATGCGTTATGCGTTATGCGTTATGCGTTATGCGTTATGCGTTATGCGTTATGCGTTATGCGTTATGCGTTATGCGTTACGCGTTATGCGTTATTCGTTATGCGTTATGCGTTACGCGTTATACGTTATGCGTTATGCGTGATGCGTTATGCGTTATGCGTTATGCGTTATGCGTTATGGGCTATGCGTTAAGCGTTATGCGTTATGCATTATGGGTTATGCATTATGCGTTATGCGTTATGCGTTATGCGTTATGCGTTAAGCGTTATGCGTTATGCGTTATGCGTTATGCGTTATGCGTTATGCGTTATGCGTTATGCGTTATGCGTTATGCGTTATGCGTTATGCGTGATGCGTTATGCGTCATGCGTTATGCGTTATGCGTTATGCGTTATGCGTTATGCGTTATGCGTTATGCGTTATGCGTTATGCGTTATGCGTTATGCGTTATGCGTTATGCGTTATGCGTTATGCGTTATGCGTTATGCGTTATGCGTTATGCGTTATGCGTTATGCGTTATGCGTTATGCGTTATGCGTTATGCGTTATGCGTTATGCGTTATGCGTTATGCGTTATGCGTTATGCGTTATGCGTTATGCGTTATGCGTTATGCGTTATGCGTTATGCGTTATGCGTTATGCGTTATGCGTTATGCGTTATGCGTTATGCGTTATGCGTTATGCGTTATGCGTTATGCGTTATGCGTTATGCGTTATGCGTTATGCGTTATGCGTTATGCGTTATGCGTTATGCGTTATGCGTTATGCGTTATGCGTTATGCGTTATGCGTTATGCGTTATGCGTTATGCGTTATGCGTTATGCGTTATGCGTTATCCATTATGCGTTATGCGTTATGCGTTATGCGTTACGCGTTATGCGTTATGCGTTATGCGTTATGCGTTATGCGTTATGCGTTATGCGTTAGGCGTTATGCGTTATGCGTTATGCGTTATGCGTTATGCGTTATGCGTTATGCGTTATGCGTTATGCGTTATGCGTTATGCGTTATGCGTTATGCGTTATGCGTTATGCGTTATGCGTCATGCGTTATGCGTTATGCGTGATGCGTCATGCGTTATGCGTTATGCGTTATGCGTTATGCGTTATGCGTTATGCGTTATGCGTCATGCGTTATGCGTTATGCGTTATGCGTTATGTGTTATGCGTTATGCGTTATGCGTTATGCGTTATCCGTTATGCGTTATGCGTTATGCGTTATGCGTTATGCGTTAAGCGTTATGCGTTATGCGTTATGCGATATGTGTTATGCGATATGCGTTATGCGTTATGCGTTATGCGTTATGCGTTATGCGTTATGCGTTATGCGTTATGCGTTATGCGTTATGCGTCATGCGTTATGCGTTATGCGTTATGCGTTATGTGTTATGCGTTATGCGTTATGCGTTATGCGTTATCCGTTATGCGTTATGCGTTATGCGTTATGCGTTATGCGTTATGCGTTAAGCGTTATGCGTTATGCGTTATGCGATATGTGTTATGCGATATGCGTTATGCGTTATGCGTTATGCGTTATGCGTTATGCGTTATGCGTTATGCGTTATGCGTTATGCGTTATGCGTTATGCGTTATGCGTTATGCGTTATGCGTTATGCGTTATGCGTTATGCGTTATGCGTTATGCGTTATGCGTTATGCGTTATGCGTTATGCGTTATGCGTTATGCGTTACGCGTTATGCGTTACGCGTTATGCGTTACGCGTTATGCGTTATTCGTTATGCGTTATGCGTTACGCGTTATACGTTATGCGTTATGCGTGATGCGTTATGCGTTATGCGTTATGGGCTATGCGTTAAGCGTTATGCGTTATGCATTATGTGTTATGCGTTATGCGTTATGCGTTATGCGTTAAGCGTTATGCGTTATGCGTTATGCGTTATGCGTTATGCGTTATGCGTCATGCGTTATGCTTTATGCGTCATGCGTTATGCGTTATGCGTTATGCGTTATGCGTTATGCGTTATGCGTTATGCGTTATGCGTTATGCGTTATGCGTTATGCGTTATGCGTTATGCGTTATGCGTTATGCGTTATGCGTTATGCGTTATGCGTTATGCGTTATGCGTTATGCGTTATGCGTTATGCGTTATGCGTTATGCGTTATGCGTTATGCGTTATGCGTTATGCGTTATGCGTTCTGCGTTATGGGCTATGCGTTAAGCGTTATGCGTTATGCATTATGCGTTATGCGTTATGCGTTATGCGTTATGCGTTAAGCGTTATGCGTTATACGTTATGTGTTATGCGTTATGCGTTATGCGTTATGCGTTATGCGTTATGCGTTATCCGTTATGCGTTATGCGTTATGCGTTATGCGTTATGCGTTAAGCGTTATGGGTTATGCGTTATGCGATATGTGTTATGCGATATGCGTTATGCGTTATGCGTTATGCGTTATGCGTTATTCGTTATGCGTTATGCGTTACGCGTTATACGTTATGCGTTATGCGTGATGCGTTATGCGTTATGCGTTATGCGTTATGCGTTATGCGTTATGCGTTATGCGTTATGCGTTATGCGTTATGCGTTATGCGTTATGCGTTATGCGTTATGCGTTATGCGTTATGCGTTATGCGTTATGCGTTATGCGTTATGCGTTATGCGTTATGCGTTATGCGTTATGCGTTATGCGTTATGCGTTATGCGTTATGCGTTATGCGTTATGCGTTATGCGTCATGCGTCATGCGTTATGCGTCATGCGTCATGCGTTATGCGTTATGCGTTATGCGTTATGCGTTATGCGTTATGCTTTATGCGTTATGCGTTATGCGTTATGCGTTATGCGTTATGCGTTATGCGTTATGCGTTATGCGTTATGCGTTATGCGTTATGCGTTATGCGTTATGCGTTATGCGTTATGCGTTATGCGTTATGCGTTATGCGTTATGCGTTATGCGTTATGCGTTATGCGTTATGCGTTATGCGTTATGCGTTATGCGTTATGCGTTATGCGTTATGCGTTATGCGTTATGCGTTATGCGTTATGCGTTATGCGTTATGCGTTATGCGTTATCCGTTATGCGTTATGCGTTAGGCGTTATGCGTTACGCGTTATGCGTTATGCGTTATGCGTTATGCGTTATTCGTTATGGGCTATGCGTTAAGCGTTATGCGTTATGCGTTATGCGTTATGCGTTATGCGTTAAGCGTTATGCGTTATGCGTTATGCGTTATGCGTTATGCGTTATGCGTTATGCGTTATGCGTTATGCGTTATGCGTTATGCGTTATGCGTTATGCGTTATGCGTTATGCGTTATGCGTTATGCGTTATGCGTTATGCGTTATGCGTTATGCGTTATGCGTTATGCGTTATGCGTTATGCGTTATGCGTTATGCGTTATGCGTTATGCGTTATGCGTTATGCGTTATGCGTTATGCGTTATGCGTTATGCGTTATGCGTTATGCGTTATGCGTTATGCGTTATGCGTTATGCGTTATGCGTTATGCGTTATGCGTTATGCGTTATGCGTTATGCGTTAGGCGTTATGCGTTACGCGTTATACGTTATGCGTTATGCGTGATGCGTTATGCGTTATGCGTTATTCGTTATGGGCTATGCGTTAAGCGTTATGCGTTATGCGTTATGCGTTATGCGTTATGCGTTAAGCGTTATGCGTTATGCGTTATGCGTTATGCGTTATGCGTTATGCGTTATGCGTTATGCGTTATGCGTTATGCGTTATGCGTTATGCGTTATGCGTTATGCGTTATGCGTTATGCGTTATGCGTTATGCGTTATGCGTTATGCGTTATGCGTTATGCGTTATGCGTTATGCGTTATGCGTTATGCGTTATGCGTTATGCGTTATGCGTTATGCGTTATGCGTTATGCGTTATGCGTTATGCGTTATGCGTTATGCGTTATGCGTTATGCGTTATGCGTTATGCGTTATGCGTTATGCGTTATGCGTTATGCGTTATGCGTTATCCATTATGCGTTATGCGTTATGCGTTATGCGTTACGCGTTATGCGTTATGCGTTATGCGTTATGCGTTATGCGTTATGCGTTATGCGTTAGGCGTTATGCGTTATGCGTTATGCGTTATGCGTTATGCGTTATGCGTTATGCGTTATGCGTTATGCGTTATGCGTTATGCGTTATGCGTTATGCGTTATGCGTTATGCGTTATGCGTTATGCGTTATGCGTTATGCGTTATGCGTTATGCGTTATGCGTTATGCGTTATGCGTTATGCGTTATGCGTTATGCGTTATGCGTTATGCGTTATGCGTTATGCGTTATGCGTTATGCGTTATGCGTTATGCGTTATGCGTTATGCGTTATGCGTTATGCGTTATGCGTTATGCGTTATGCGTTATGCGTTATGCGTGATGCGTCATGCGTTATGCGTTATGCGTTATGCGTTATGCGTTATGCGTTATGCGTTATGCGTTATGCGTCATGCGTTATGCGTTATGCGTTATGCGTTATGTGTTATGCGTTATGCGTTATGCGTTATCCGTTATGCGTTATGCGTTATGCGTTATGCGTTAAGCGTTATGCGTTATGCGTTATGCGATATGTGTTATGCGATATGCGTTATGCGTTATGCGTTATGCGTTATGCGTTATGCGTTATGCGTTATGCGTTATGCGTTATGCGTTATGCGTTATGCGTTATGCGTTATGCGTTATGCGTTAGGCGTTATGCGTTACGCGTTATGCGTTACGCGTTATGCGTTATTCGTTATGCGTTATGCGTTACGCGTTATACGTTATGCGTTATGCGTGATGCGTTATGCGTTATGCGTTATGGGCTATGCGTTAAGCGTTATGCGTTATGCATTATGCGTTATGCGTTATGCGTTATGCGTTATGCGTTATGCGTCATGCGTTATGCGTTATGCGTCATGCGTTATGCGTTATGCGTTATGCGTTATGCGTTATGCGTTATGCGTTATGCGTTATGCGTTATGCGTTATGCGTTATGCGTTTTGCGTTATGCGTTATGCGTTATGCGTTATGCGTTATGCGTTATGCGTTATGCGTTATGCGTTATGCGTTATGCGTTATGCGTTATGCGTTATGCGTTATGCGTTATGCGTTATGCGTTATGCGTTATGCGTTATGCGTTATGCGTTATGCGTTATGCGTTATGCGTTATGCGTTATGCGTTATGCGTTATGCGTTATGCGTTATGCGTTATGCGTTATGCGTTATGCGTTATGCGTTATGCGTTATCCATTATGCGTTATGCGTTATGCGTTATGCGTTACGCGTTATACGTTATGCGTTATGCGTGATGCGTTATGCGTTATGCGTTATGCGTTATGGGCTATGCGTTAAGCGTTATGCGTTATGCGTTATGCGTTATGCGTTATGCGTTATGCGTTAAGCGTTATGCGTTATGCGTTATGCGTTATGCGTTATGCATTATGCGTTATGCGTTATGCGTTATGCGTTATGCGTTATGCGTTATGCGTTATGCGTTATGCGTTATGCGTTATGCGTTATGCGTTATGCGTTATGCGTTATGCGTTATGCGTTATGCGTTATGCGTTATGCGTTATGCGTTATGCGTTATGCGTTATGCGTTATGCGTTATGGGCTATGCGTTAAGCGTTATGCATTATGCATTATGCGTTATGCGTTATGCGTTATGCGTTATGCGTTATGCGTTATGCGTTATGCGTTAAGCGTTATGCGTTATGCTTTATGCGTTATGCGTTATGCGTTATGTGTTATGCCTTATGCGTTATGCGTTATGCGTTATCCGTTATGCGTTATGCGTTATGCGTTATGCGTTATGCGTTAAGCGTTATGCGTTATGCGTTATGCGATATGTGTTATGCGATATGCGTTATGCGTTATGCGTTATGCGTTCTGCGTTATGCGTTATGCGTTATGCGTTATGCGTTATGCGTTATGCGTTATGCGTTATGCGTTATGCGTTATGCGTTATGCGTTATGCGTTATGCGTTATGCGTTATGCGTTATGCGTTATGCGTTATGCGTTATGCGTTATGCGTTATGCGTTATGCGTTATGCGTTATGCGTTATGCGTTATGCGTTATGCGTTATGCGTTATGCGTTATGCGTTATGCGTTATGCGTTATGCGTTATGCGTTATGCGTTATCCGTTATGCGTTATGCGTTATGCGTTAGGCGTTATGCGTTACGCGTTATGCGTTACGCGTTATGCGTTACGCGTTATGCGTTACGCGTTATGCGTTACGCGTTATGCGTTACGCGTTATGCGTTATGCGTTATGCGTTATGCGTTATGCGTTATGCGTTATGCGTTATGCGTTATGCGTTATGCGTTATGCGTTATGCGTTACGCGTTATGCGTTATTCGTTATGCGTTATGCGTTACGCGTTATACGTTATGCGTTATGCGTGATGCGTTATGCGTTATGCGTTATGCGTTATGCGTTATGGGCTATGCGTTAAGCGTTATGCGTTATGCATTATGGGTTATGCATTATGCGTTATGCGTTATGCGTTATGCGTTATGCGTTAAGCGTTATGCGTTATGCGTTATGCGTTATGCGTTATGCGTTATGCGTTATGCGTTATGCGTTATGCGTTATGCGTTATGCGTTATGCGTGATGCGTTATGCGTCATGCGTTATGCGTTATGCGTTATGCGTTATGCGTTATGCGTTATGCGTTATGCGTTATGCGTTATGCGTTATGCGTTATGCGTTATGCGTTATGCGTTATGCGTTATGCGTTATGCGTTATGCGTTATGCGTTATGCGTTATGCGTTATGCGTTATGCGTTATGCGTTATGCGTTATGCGTTATGCGTTATGCGTTATGCGTTATGCGTTATGCGTTATGCGTTATGCGTTATGCGTTATGCGTTATGCGTTATGCGTTATGCGTTATGCGTTATGCGTTATGCGTTATGCGTTATGCGTTATGCGTTATGCGTTATGCGTTATGCGTTATGCGTTATGCGTTATGCGTTATGCGTTATGCGTTATGCGTTATGCGTTATGCGTTATGCGTTATGCGTTATGCGTTATGCGTTATGCGTTATGCGTTATGCGTTATGCGTTATGCGTTATGCGTTATCCATTATGCGTTATGCGTTATGCGTTATGCGTTACGCGTTATGCGTTATGCGTTATGCGTTATGCGTTATGCGTTATGCGTTATGCGTTAGGCGTTATGCGTTATGCGTTATGCGTTATGCGTTATGCGTTATGCGTTATGCGTTATGCGTTATGCGTTATGCGTTATGCGTTATGCGTTATGCGTTATGCGTTATGCGTTATGCGTTATGCGTTATGCGTCATGCGTTATGCGTTATGCGTGATGCGTCATGCGTTATGCGTTATGCGTTATGCGTTATGCGTTATGCGTTATGCGTTATGCGTCATGCGTTATGCGTTATGCGTTATGCGTTATGTGTTATGCGTTATGCGTTATGCGTTATGCGTTATCCGTTATGCGTTATGCGTTATGCGTTATGCGTTATGCGTTAAGCGTTATGCGTTATGCGTTATGCGATATGTGTTATGCGATATGCGTTATGCGTTATGCGTTATGCGTTATGCGTTATGCGTTATGCGTTATGCGTTATGCGTTATGCGTTATGCGTCATGCGTTATGCGTTATGCGTTATGCGTTATGTGTTATGCGTTATGCGTTATGCGTTATGCGTTATCCGTTATGCGTTATGCGTTATGCGTTATGCGTTATGCGTTATGCGTTAAGCGTTATGCGTTATGCGTTATGCGATATGTGTTATGCGATATGCGTTATGCGTTATGCGTTATGCGTTATGCGTTATGCGTTATGCGTTATGCGTTATGCGTTATGCGTTATGCGTTATGCGTTATGCGTTATGCGTTATGCGTTATGCGTTATGCGTTATGCGTTATGCGTTATGCGTTATGCGTTATGCGTTATGCGTTATGCGTTATGCGTTACGCGTTATGCGTTACGCGTTATGCGTTACGCGTTATGCGTTATTCGTTATGCGTTATGCGTTACGCGTTATACGTTATGCGTTATGCGTGATGCGTTATGCGTTATGCGTTATGGGCTATGCGTTAAGCGTTATGCGTTATGCATTATGTGTTATGCGTTATGCGTTATGCGTTATGCGTTATGCGTTATGCGTTATGCGTTATGCGTTATGCGTTATGCGTTATGCGTTATGCGTTATGCGTTATGCGTTATGCGTTATGCGTTATGCGTTATGCGTTATGCGTTATGCGTTATGCGTTTTGCGTTATGCGTTATGCGTTATGCGTTATGCGTTATGCGTTATGCGTTATGCGTTATGCGTTATGCGTTATGCGTTATGCGTTATGCGTTATGCGTTATGCGTTATGCGTTATGCGTTATGCGTTATGCGTTATGCGTTATGCGTTATGCGTTATGCGTTATGCGTTATGCGTTATGCGTTATGCGTTATGCGTTATGCGTTATGCGTTATGCGTTATGCGTTATGCGTTATGCGTTATGCGTTATGCGTTATCCATTATGCGTTATGCGTTATGCGTTATGCGTTACGCGTTATACGTTATGCGTTATGCGTGATGCGTTATGCGTTATGCGTTATGCGTTATGGGCTATGCGTTAAGCGTTATGCGTTATGCGTTATGCGTTATGCGTTATGCGTTATGCGTTAAGCGTTATGCGTTATGCGTTATGCGTTATGCGTTATGCATTATGCGTTATGCGTTATGCGTTATGCGTTATGCGTTATGCGTTATGCGTTATGCGTTATGCGTTATGCGTTATGCGTTATGCGTTATGCGTTATGCGTTATGCGTTATGCGTTATGCGTTATGCGTTATGCGTTATGCGTTATGCGTTATGCGTTATGCGTTATGCGTTATGCGTTATGCGTTATGGGCTATGCGTTAAGCGTTATGCATTATGCATTATGCGTTATGCGTTATGCGTTATGCGTTATGCGTTATGCGTTATGCGTTATGCGTTAAGCGTTATGCGTTATGCTTTATGCGTTATGCGTTATGCGTTATGTGTTATGCCTTATGCGTTATGCGTTATGCGTTATCCGTTATGCGTTATGCGTTATGCGTTATGCGTTATGCGTTAAGCGTTATGCGTTATGCGTTATGCGATATGTGTTATGCGATATGCGTTATGCGTTATGCGTTATGCGTTCTGCGTTATGCGTTATGCGTTATGCGTTATGCGTTATGCGTTATGCGTTATGCGTTATGCGTTATGCGTTATGCGTTATGCGTTATGCGTTATGCGTTATGCGTTATGCGTTATGCGTTATGCGTTATGCGTTATGCGTTATGCGTTATGCGTTATGCGTTATGCGTTATGCGTTATGCGTTATGCGTTATGCGTTATGCGTTATGCGTTATGCGTTATGCGTTATGCGTTATCCGTTATGCGTTATGCGTTATGCGTTAGGCGTTATGCGTTACGCGTTATGCGTTACGCGTTATGCGTTACGCGTTATGCGTTACGCGTTATGCGTTACGCGTTATGCGTTACGCGTTATGCGTTATGCGTTATGCGTTATGCGTTATGCGTTATGCGTTATGCGTTATGCGTTATGCGTTATGCGTTATGCGTTATGCGTTACGCGTTATGCGTTATTCGTTATGCGTTATGCGTTACGCGTTATACGTTATGCGTTATGCGTGATGCGTTATGCGTTATGCGTTATGCGTTATGCGTTATGGGCTATGCGTTAAGCGTTATGCGTTATGCATTATGGGTTATGCATTATGCGTTATGCGTTATGCGTTATGCGTTATGCGTTAAGCGTTATGCGTTATGCGTTATGCGTTATGCGTTATGCGTTATGCGTTATGCGTTATGCGTTATGCGTTATGCGTTATGCGTTATGCGTGATGCGTTATGCGTCATGCGTTATGCGTTATGCGTTATGCGTTATGCGTTATGCGTTATGCGTTATGCGTTATGCGTTATGCGTTATGCGTTATGCGTTATGCGTTATGCGTTATGCGTTATGCGTTATGCGTTATGCGTTATGCGTTATGCGTTATGCGTTATGCGTTATGCGTTATGCGTTATGCGTTATGCGTTATGCGTTATGCGTTATGCGTTATGCGTTATGCGTTATGCGTTATGCGTTATGCGTTATGCGTTATGCGTTATGCGTTATGCGTTATGCGTTATGCGTTATGCGTTATGCGTTATGCGTTATGCGTTATGCGTTATGCGTTATGCGTTATGCGTTATGCGTTATGCGTTATGCGTTATGCGTTATGCGTTATGCGTTATGCGTTATGCGTTATGCGTTATGCGTTATGCGTTATGCGTTATGCGTTATGCGTTATGCGTTATGCGTTATGCGTTATGCGTTATGCGTTATGCGTTATCCATTATGCGTTATGCGTTATGCGTTATGCGTTACGCGTTATGCGTTATGCGTTATGCGTTATGCGTTATGCGTTATGCGTTAGGCGTTATGCGTTATGCGTTATGCGTTATGCGTTATGCGTTATGCGTTATGCGTTATGCGTTATGCGTTATGCGTTATGCGTTATGCGTTATGCGTTATGCGTTATGCGTTATGCGTCATGCGTTATGCGTTATGCGTGATGCGTCATGCGTTATGCGTTATGCGTTATGCGTTATGCGTTATGCGTTATGCGTTATGCGTCATGCGTTATGCGTTATGCGTTATGCGTTATGTGTTATGCGTTATGCGTTATGCGTTATGCGTTATCCGTTATGCGTTATGCGTTATGCGTTATGCGTTATGCGTTAAGCGTTATGCGTTATGCGTTATGCGATATGTGTTATGCGATATGCGTTATGCGTTATGCGTTATGCGTTATGCGTTATGCGTTATGCGTTATGCGTTATGCGATATGTGTTATGCGATATGCGTTATGCGTTATGCGTTATGCGTTATGCGTTATGCGTTATGCGTTATGCGTTATGCGTTATGCGTTATGCGTTATGCGTTATGCGTTATGCGTTATGCGTTATGCGTTATGCGTTATGCGTTATGCGTTATGCGTTATGCGTTATGCGTTATGCGTTATGCGTTATGCGTTACGCGTTATGCGTTACGCGTTATGCGTTACGCGTTATGCGTTATTCGTTATGCGTTATGCGTTACGCGTTATACGTTATGCGTTATGCGTGATGCGTTATGCGTTATGCGTTATGGGCTATGCGTTAAGCGTTATGCGTTATGCATTATGTGTTATGCGTTATGCGTTATGCGTTATGCGTTAAGCGTTATGCGTTATGCGTTATGCGTTATGCGTTATGCGTTATGCGTCATGCGTTATGCTTTATGCGTCATGCGTTATGCGTTATGCGTTATGCGTTATGCGTTATGCGTTATGCGTTATGCGTTATGCGTTATGCGTTATGCGTTATGCGTTATGCGTTATGCGTTATGCGTTATGCGTTATGCGTTATGCGTTATGCGTTATGCGTTATGCGTTATGCGTTATGCGTTATGCGTTATGCGTTATGCGTTATGCGTTATGCGTTATGCGTTATGCGTTATGCGTTCTGCGTTATGGGCTATGCGTTAAGCGTTATGCGTTATGCATTATGCGTTATGCGTTATGCGTTATGCGTTATGCGTTAAGCGTTATGCGTTATACGTTATGTGTTATGCGTTATGCGTTATGCGTTATGCGTTATGCGTTATGCGTTATCCGTTATGCGTTATGCGTTATGCGTTATGCGTTATGCGTTAAGCGTTATGGGTTATGCGTTATGCGATATGTGTTATGCGATATGCGTTATGCGTTATGCGTTATGCGTTATGCGTTATTCGTTATGCGTTATGCGTTACGCGTTATACGTTATGCGTTATGCGTGATGCGTTATGCGTTATGCGTTATGGGCTATGCGTTAAGCGTTATGCGTTATGCGTTATGTGTTATGCGTTATGCGTTATGCGTTATGCGTTATGCGTTAAGCGTTATGCGTTATGCGTTATGCGTTATGCGTTATGCGTTATGCGTTATGCGTTATGCGTTATGCGTTATGCGTTATGCGTTATGCGTTATGCGTTATGCGTTATGCGTTATGCGTTATGCGTTATGCGTTATGCGTTATGCGTTATGCGTTATGCGTTATGCGTTATGCGTTATGCGTTATGCGTTATGCGTTATGCGTTATGCGTTATGCGTTATGCGTTATGCGTTATGCGTTATGCGTTATGCGTTATGCGTTATGCGTTATGCGTTATGCGTTATGCGTTATGCGTTATGCGTTATGCGTTATGCGTTATGCGTTATGCGTTATGCGTTATGCGTTATGCGATATGTGTTATGCGTTATGCGTTATGCGTTACGCGTTCTACGTTATGCGTTATGCGTTATACGTTATGCGTTATGCGTTATCCGTTATGCGTTAGGCGTTAAGCGTTATGCGTTATTCGTTATGCGTTATGCGTTACGCGTTATACGTTATGCGTTATGCGTTATGCGTTATGCGTTACGCGTTATGCGTTATGCGTTATGCGTTATGCGTTATGCGTTATGCGTTATGCGTTATGCGTTATGCGTTATGCGTTATGCGTTATGCGTTATGCGTTATGCGTTATGCGTTATGCGTTATGCGTTATGCGTTATGCGTTATGCGTTATGCGTTATGCGTTATGCGTTATGCGTTATGCGTTATGCGTTATGCGTTATGCGTTATGCGTTATGCGTTATGCGTTATGCGTTATGCGTTATGCGTTATGCGTTATGCGTTATGCGTTATGCGTTATGCGTTATGCGTTATGCGTTATGCGTTATGCGTTATGCGTTATGCGTTATGCGTTATGCGTTATGCGTTATGCGTTATGCGTTATGCGTTATGCGTTATGCGTTATGCGTTATGCGTTATGCGTTATGCGTTATGCGTTATGCGTTATGCGTTATGCGTTATGCGTTATGCGTTATGCGTTATGCGTTATGCGTTATGCGTTATGCGTTATGCGTTATGCGTTATGCGTTATGCGTTATGCGTTATGCGTTATGCGTTATGCGTTATGCGTTATGCGTTATGCGTTATGCGTTATGCGTTATGCGTTATGCGTTATGCGTTATGCGTTATGCGTTATGCGTTATGCGTTATGCGTTATGCGTTATCCGTTATGCGTTATGCGTTAGGCGTTATGCGTTACGCGTTATACGTTATGCGTTATGCGTGATGCGTTATGCGTTATGCGTTATTCGTTATGGGCTATGCGTTAAGCGTTATGCGTTATGCGTTATGCGTTATACGTTATGCGTTAAGCGTTATGCGTTATGCGTTATGCGTTATGCGTTATGCGTTATGCGTTATGCGTTATGCGTTATGCGTTATGCGTTATGCGTTATGCGTTATGCGTTATGCGTTATGCGTTATGCGTTATGCGTTATGCGTTATGCGTTATGCGTTATGCGTTATGCGTTATGCGCTATGCGTTATGCGTTATGCGTTATGCGTTATGCGTTATGCGTTATGCGTTATGCGTTATGCGTTATGCGTTATGCGTTATGCGTTATGCGTTATGCGTTATGCGTTATGCGTTATGCGTTATGCGTTATGCGTTATGGGCTATGCGTTAAGCGTTATGCGTTATGCCTTATGCGTTATGCGTTATGCGTTATGGGCTATGCGTTAAGCGTTATGCGTTATGCATTATGCGTTATGCGTTATGCGTTATGCGTTATGCGTTATGCGTTAAGCGTTATGCGTTATGCGTTATGCGTTATGCGTTATGCGTTATGCGTTATGCGTTATGCGTTATGCGTTGTGCGTTATGCGCTATGCGTTATGCGTTATGCGTTATGCGTTATGCGTTATGCGTTATGCGTTATGCGTTATGCGTTACGCGTTATGCGTTATTCGTTATGCGTTATGCGTTACGCGTTATGCGTTATGCGTTATTCGTTATGCGTTATGCGTTACGCGTTATACGTTATGCGTTATGCGTGATGCGTTATGCGTTATGCGTTATTGGCTATGCGTTAAGCGTTATGCGTTATGCGTTATGTGTTATGCGTTATGCGTGATGCGTTATGCGTTATGCGTTATGGGCTATGCGTTAAGCGTTATGCGTTATGCGTTATGTGTTATGCGTTATGCGTTATGCGTTATGCGTTAAGCGTTATGCGTTATGCGTTATGCGTTATGCGTTATGGGCTATGCGTTAAGCGTTATGCGTTATGCATTATGCGTTATGCGTTATGCGTTATGCGTTATGCGTTAAGCGTTATGCGTTATGCGTTATGTGTTATGCGTTATGCGTTATGCGTTATGCGTTATGCGTTATGCGTTATCCGTTATGCGTTATGCGTTATGCGTTATGCGTTATGCGTTAAGCGTTATGGGTTATGCGTTATGCGTTATGCGTTATGCGTTATGCGTAATGCGTTATGCGTTATGCATTATGCGTTATGCGTTATGCGTTATGCGTTATGCGTTATGCGTTATGCGTTATGCGTTATGCGTTATGCGTTATGCGTTATGCGTTATGCGTTATGCGTTATGCGTTATGCGTTATGCGTTATGCGTTATGCGTTATGCGTTATGCGTTATGCGTTATGCGTTATGCGTTATACGTTATGCGTTATGCGTTATGCGTTATGCGTTATGCGTTATGCGTTATGCGTTATGCGTTATGCGTTATGCGTTATGCGTTATGCGTTATGCGTTATGCGTTATGCGTTATGCGTTATGGGCTATGCGTTAAGCGTTATGCGTTATGCATTATGCGTTATGCGTTATGCGTTATGCGTTATGCGTTAAGCGTTATGCGTTATGGGTTATGCGTTATGCGTTATGCGTTATGCGTTATGCGTTATGCGTTATGCGTTATCCGTTATGCGTTATGCGTTATGCGTTATGCGTTAAGCGTTATGGGTTATGCGTTATGCGATATGTGTTATGCGATATGCGTTATGCGTTATGCGTTATTCGTTATGCGTTATGCGTTATGCGTTATGCGTTATGCGTTATGCGTTATGCGTTATGCGTTATGCGTTATGCGTTATGCGTTATGCGTTACGCGTTATGCGTTATGCGTTATGCGTTATGCGTTACGCGTTATACGTTATGCGTTAAGCGTTATGGGTTATGCGTTATGCGATATGTGTTATGCGATATGCGTTATGCGTTATGCGTTATGCGTTATGCGTTATGCGTTATGCGTTATGCGTTATGCGTTATGCGTTATGCGTTATGCGTTATGCGTTATGCGTTATGCGTTATGCGTTACGCGTTATGCGTTATGCGTTATGCGTTATGCGTTATGCGTTATGCGTTATGCGTTATGCGTTATGCGTTATGCGTTATGCGTTATGCGTTATGCGTTATGCGTTATGCGTTATGCGTTATGCGTTATGCGTTATGCGTTATGCGTTATGCGTTATGCGTTATGCGTTATGGGCTATGCGTTAAGCGTTATGCGTTATGCATTATGCATTATGCGTTATGCGTTATGCGTTATGCGTTATGCGTTATGCGTTATGCGTTAAGCGTTATGCGTTATGTGTTATGCGTTATGCGTTATGCGTTATGCGTTATGCGTTATCCGTTATGCGTTATGCGTTATGCGTTATGCGTTATGCGTTATGCGTTATGCGTTATGCGTTATGCGTTATGCGTTATGCGTTATGCGTTATGCGTTATGCGTTATGCGTTATGCGTTATGCGTTATGCGTTATGCGTTATGCGTTATGCGTTATGCGTTATGCGTTATGCGTTATGCGTTATGCGTTATGCGTTAAGCGTTATGCGTTATGGGTTATGCGTTATGCGTTATGCGTTATGCGTTATGCGTTATGCGTTATGCGTTATCCGTTATGCGTTATGCGTTATGCGTTATGCGTTAAGCGTTATGGGTTATGCGTTATGCGATATGTGTTATGCGATATGCGTTATGCGTTATGCGTTATGCGTTATGCGTTATGCGTTATGCGTTATGCGTTATGCGTTATGCGTTATGCGTTATGCGTTATGCGTTATGCGTTATGCGTTATGCGTTACGCGTTATGCGTTATGCGTTATGCGTTATGCGTTACGCGTTATACGTTATGCGTTAAGCGTTATGGGTTATGCGTTATGCGATATGTGTTATGCGATATGCGTTATGCGTTATGCGTTATGCGTTATGCGTTATGCGTTATGCGTTATGCGTTATGCGTTATGCGTTATGCGTTATGCGTTATGCGTTATGCGTTATGCGTTATGCGTTACGCGTTATGCGTTATGCGTTATGCGTTATGCGTTATGCGTTATGCGTTGTGCGTTATGCGTTATGCGTTATGCGTTATGCGTTATGCGTTATGCGTTATGCGTTATGCGTTATGCGTTATGCGTTATGGGCTATGCGTTAAGCGTTATGCGTTATGCATTATGCGTTATGCGTTATGCGTTATGCGTTATGCGTTATGCGTTAAGCGTTATGCGTTATGTGTCATGCGTTATGCGTTATGCGTTATGCGTTATGCGTTATCCGTTATGCGTTATGCGTTATGCGTTATGCGTTAAGCGTTATGGGTTATGCGTTATGCGATATGTGTTATGCGATATGCGTTATGCGTTATGCGTTATGCGTTATGCGTTATGCGTTATGCGCTATGCGTTATGCGTTATGCATTATGCGTTATGCGTTATGCGTTACGCGTTATGCGTTATGCGTTATGCGTTATGCGTTATGCGTTACGCGTTATACGTTATGCGTTAAGCGTTATGGGTTATGCGTTATGCGATATGTGTTATGCGATATGCGTTATGCGTTATGCGTTATGCGTTATGCGTTATGCGTTATGCGTTATGC
Organism: Lasioglossum baleicum; assembly: GCF_051020765.1. Classification (NCBI taxonomy): domain Eukaryota; kingdom Metazoa; phylum Arthropoda; class Insecta; order Hymenoptera; family Halictidae; genus Lasioglossum; species Lasioglossum baleicum. Next base: position 130,603 of record NW_027469151.1, on the reverse strand, counting down.
GTTATGTGTTATGCGTTATGCATTATGCGTTATGCGTTATGCGTTATGCGATATGCGTTATGCGTTATGCGTTATGCGTTATGCGTTACGCGTTATGCGTTATGCGTTATGCGTTATGCGTTATGCGTTATGCGTTGTGCGTTATGCGTTATGCGTTATGCGTTATGCGTTATGCGTTATGCGTTATGCGTTATGCGTTATGCGTTATGCGTTATGGGCTATGCGTTAAGCGTTATGCGTTATGCATTATGCGTTATGCGTTATGCGTTATGCGTTATGCGTTATGCGTTAAGCGTTATGCGTTATGTGTCATGCGTTATGCGTTATGCGTTATGCGTTATGCGTTATCCGTTATGCGTTATGCGTTATGCGTTATGCGTTAAGCGTTATGGGTTATGCGTTATGCGATATTTGTTATGCGATATGCGTTATGCGTTATGCGTTATGCGTTATGCGTTATGCGTTATGCGCTATGCGTTATGCGTTATGCGTTATGCGTTATGCGTTACGCGTTATGCGTTATGCGTTATGCGTTATGCGTTATGCGTTATGCGTTACGCGTTATACGTTATGCGTTAAGCGTTATGGGTTATGCGTTATGCGATATGTGTTATGCGATATGCGTTATGCGTTATGCGTTATGCGTTATGCGTTATGCGTTATGCGTTATGCGTTATGTGTTATGCGTTATGCATTATGCGTTATGCGTTATGCGTTATGCGTTATGCGTTATGCGTTATGCGTTATGCGTTACGCGTTATGCGTTATTCGTTATGCGTTATGCGTTACGCGTTATACGTTATGCGTTATGCGTGATGCGTTATGCGTTATGCGTTATGCGTTATGGGCTATGCGTTAAGCGTTATGCGTTATGCATTATGTGTTGTGCGTTATGCGTTATGCGTTATGCGTTAAGCGTTATGCGTTATGCGTTATGCGTTATGCGTTATGCGTTATGCGTTATGCGTTATGCGTTATGCGTTATGCGTTATGCGTTATGCGTTATGCGTTATGCGTTATGCGTTATGCGTTATGCGTTATGCGTTATGCGTTATGCGTTATGCGTTATGCGTTATGCGTTATGCGTTATGCGTTATGCGTTATGCGTTATGCGTTATGCGTTATGCGTTATGCGTTATGCGTTATGCGTTATGCGTTATGCGTTATGCGTTATGCGTTATGCGTTATGCGTTATGCGTTATGCGTTATGCGTTATGCGTTATGCGTTATGCGTTATGCGTTATGCGTTATGCGTTATGCGTTATGCGTTATGCGTTATGCGTTATGCGTTATGCGTTATGCGTTATGCGTTATGCGTTATGCGTTATGCGTTATGCGTTATGCGTTATGCGTTATGCGTTATGCGTTATGCGTTATGCGTTATGCGTTATGCGTTATGCGTTATGCGTTATGCGTTATGCGTTATGCGTTATGCGTTATGCGTTATGCGTTATGCGTTATGCGTTATGCGTTATGCGTTATGGGCTATGCGTTATGGGCTATGCGTTAAGCGTTATGCGTTATCCGTTATGCATTATGCGTTATGCGTTATGCGTTATGCGTTATGCGTTAAGCGTTATGCGTTATGCGTTATGCGTTATGCGTTATGCGTTATGCGTTATCCGTTATGCGTTATGCGTTATGCGTTATGCGTTATGCGTTATGCGTTATGCGTTATGCGTTATGCGTTATGCGTTATGCGTTATGCGTTATGCGTTATGCGTTATGCGTTATGCGTTATGCGTTATGCGTTATGCGTTATGCGTTATGCGTTATGCGTTATGCGTTATGCGTTATGCGTTATGCGTTATGCGTTATGCGTTATGCGTTATGCGTTATGCGTTATGCGTTATGCGTTATGCGTTATGCGTTATGCGTTATGCGTTATGCGTTATGCGTTATGCGTTATGCGTTATGCGTTATGCGTTATGCGTTATGCGTTATGCGTTATGCGTTATGCGTTATGCGTTATGCGTTATGCGTTATGCGTTTTGCGTTATGCGTTATGCGTTATGCGTTATGCGTTATGCGTTATGCGTTATGCGTTATGCGTTATGCGTTATGCGTTATGCGTTATGCGTTATGCGTTATGCGTTATACGTTATGCGTTATGCGTTATGCGTTATGCGTTATGCGTTATGCGTTATGCGTTATGCGTTATGCGTTATGCGTTATGCGTTATGCGTTATGCGATATGTGTTATGCGTTATGCGTTATGCGTTACGCGTTATACGTTATGCGTTATGCGTTATACGTTATGCGTTATGCGTTATCCGTTATGCGTTAGGCGTTAAGCGTTATGCGTTATTCGTTATGCGTTATGCGTTACGCGTTATACGTTATGCGTTATGCGTGATGCGTTATGCGTTATGCGTTATGGGCTATGCGTTAAGCGTTATGCGTTATGCATTATGCGTTATGCGTTATGCGTTATGCGTTATGCGTTAAGCGTTATGCGTTATGCGTTATGCGTTATGCGTTATGCGTTATGCGTTATGCGTTATGCGTTATGCGTTATGCGTTATGCGTTATGCGTTATGCGTTATGCGTTATGCGTTATGCGTTATGCGTTATGCGTTATGCGTTATGCGTTATGCGTTATGCGTTATGCGTTATGCGTTATGCGTTATGCGTTATGCGTTATGCGTTATGCGTTATGCGTTATGCGTTATGCGTTATGCGTTATGCGTTATGCGTTATGCGTTATGCGTTATGCGTTATGCGTTATGCGTTATGCGTTATGCGTTATGCGTTATGCGTTATGCGTTATGCGTTATGCGTTATGCGTTATGCGTTATGCGTTATGCGTTATGCGTTATGCGTTATGCGTTATGCGTTATGCGTTATGCGTTATGCGTTATGCGTTATGCGTTATGCGTTATGCGTTATGCGTTATGCGTTATGCGTTATGCGTTATGCGTTATGCGTTATGCGTTATGCGTTATGCGTTATGCGTTATGCGTTATGCGTTATGCGTTATGCGTTATGCGTTATGCGTTATGCGTTATGCGTTATGCGTTATGCGTTATGCGTTATGCGTTATGCGTTATGCGTTATGCGTTATGCGTTATGCGTTATGCGTTATGCGTTATGCGTTATGCGTTATGGGCTATGCGTTATGGGCTATGCGTTAAGCGTTATGCGTTATCCGTTATGCATTATGCGTTATGCGTTATGCGTTATGCGTTATGCGTTAAGCGTTATGCGTTATGCGTTATGCGTTATCCGTTATGCGTTATGCGTTATGCGTTATGCGTTATGCGTTAAGCGTTATGGGTTATGCGTTATGCGATATGTGTTATGCGATATGCGTTATGCGTTATGCGTTATGCGTTATCCGTTATGCGTTATGCGTTATGCGTTATGCGTTAAGCGTTATGGGTTATGCGTTATGCGATATGTGTTATGCGATATGCGTTATGCGTTATGCGTTATGCGTTATGCGTTATGCGTTATGCGCTATGCGTTATGCGTTATGCGTTATGCGTTATGCGTTACGCGTTATGCGTTATGCGTTATGCGTTATGCGTTATGCGTTACGCGTTATACGTTATGCGTTAAGCGTTATGGGTTATGCGTTATGCGATATGTGTTATGCGATATGCGTTATGCGTTATGCGTTATGCGTTATGCGTTATGTGTTATGCGTTATGCATTATGCGTTATGCGTTATGCGTTATGCGTTATGCGTTATGCGTTATGCGTTATGCGTTATGCGTTATGCGTTACGCGTTATGCGTTATTCGTTATGCGTTATGCGTTACGCGTTATACGTTATGCGTTATGCGTGATGCGTTATGCGTTATGCGTTATGCGTTATGGGCTATGCGTTAAGCGTTATGCGTTATGCATTATGTGTTGTGCGTTATGCGTTATGCGTTATGCGTTAAGCGTTATGCGTTATGCGTTATGCGTTATGCGTTATGCGTTATGCGTTATGCGTTATGCGTTATGCGTTATGCGTTATGCGTTATGCGTTATGCGTTATGCGTTATGCGTTATGCGTTATGCGTTATGCGTTATGCGTTATGCGTTATGCGTTATGCGTTATGCGTTATGCGTTATGCGTTATGCGTTATGCGTTATGCGTTATGCGTTATGCGTTATGCGTTATGCGTTATGCGTTATGCGTTATGCGTTATGCGTTATGCGTTATGCGTTATGCGTTATGCGTTATGCGTTATGCGTTATGCGTTATGCGTTATGCGTTATGCGTTATGCGTTATGCGTTACGCGTTATGCGTTATTCGTTATGCGTTATGCGTTACGCGTTATACGTTATGCGTTATGCGTGATGCGTTATGCGTTATGCGTTATGCGTTATGGGCTATGCGTTAAGCGTTATGCGTTATGCATTATGTGTTGTGCGTTATGCGTTATGCGTTATGCGTTATGCGTTAAGCGTTATGCGTTATGCGTTATGCGTTATGCGTTATGCGTTATGCGTTATGCGTTATGCGTTATGCGTTATGCGTTATGCGTTATGCGTTATGCGTTATGCGTTATGCGTTATGCGTTATGCGTTATGCGTTATGCGTTATGCGTTATGCGTTATGCGTTATGCGTTATGCGTTATGCGTTATGCGTTATGCGTTATGCGTTATGCGTTATGCGTTATGCGTTATGCGTTATGCGTTATGCGTTATGCGTTATGCGTTATGCGTTATGCGTTATGCGTTATGCGTTATGCGTTATGCGTTATGCGTTATGCGTTATGCGTTATGCGTTATGCGTTATGCGTTATGCGTTATGCGTTATGCGTTATGCGTTATGCGTTATGCGTTATGCGTTATGCGTTATGCGTTATGCGTTATGCGTTATGCGTTATGCGTTATGCGTTATGCGTTATGCGTTATGCGTTATGCGTTATGCGTTATGCGTTATGCGTTATGCGTTATGCGTTATGCGTTATGCGTTATGCGTTATGCGTTATGCGTTATGCGTTATGCGTTATGCGTTATGCGTTATGCGTTATGCGTTATGCGTTATACGTTATACGTTATGCGTTATGCGTTATCCGTTATGCGTTAGGCGTTAAGCGTTATGCGTTATTCGTTATGCGTTATGCGTTACGCGTTATACGTTATGCGTTATGCGTGATGCGTTATGCGTTATGCGTTATGGGCTATGCGTTAAGCGTTATGCGTTATGCATTATGCGTTATGCGTTATGCGTTATGCGTTATGCGTTAAGCGTTATGCGTTATGCGTTATGCGTTATGCGTTATGCGTTATGCGTTATGCGTTATGCGTTATGCGTTATGCGTTATGCGTTATGCGTTATGCGTTATGCGTTATGCGTTATGCGTTATGCGTTATGCGTTATGCGTTATGCGTTATGCGTTATGCGTTATGCGTTATGCGTTATGCGTTATGCGTTATGCGTTATGCGTTATGCGTTATGCGTTATGCGTTATGCGTTATGCGTTATGCGTTATGCGTTATGCGTTATGCGTTATGCGTTATGCGTTATGCGTTATGCGTTATGCGTTATGCGTTATGCGTTATGCGTTATGCGTTATGCGTTATGCGTTATGCGTTATGCGTTATGCGTTATGCGTTATGCGTTATGGGCTATGCGTTAAGCGTTATGCGTTATGCATTATGCGTTATGCGTTATGCGTTATGCGTTAAGCGTTATGCGTTATGCGTTATGCGTTATCCGTTATGCGTTATGCGTTATGCGTTATGCGTTATGCGTTAAGCGTTATGGGTTATGCGTTATGCGATATGTGTTATGCGATATGCGTTATGCGTTATGCGTTATGCGTTATGCGTTATGCGTTATGCGTTATGCGTTATGCGTTATGCGTTATGCGTTATGCGTTATGCGTTATGCGTTATGCGTTATGCGTTATGCGTTATGCGTTATGCGTTATGCGTTATGCGTTACGCGTTATGCGTTATTCGTTATGCGTTATGCGTTACGCGTTATGCGTTATGCGTTATGCGTGATGCGTTATGCGTTATGGGCTATGCGTTAAGCGTTATGCGTTATGCGTTATGCGATATGTGTTATGTGTTATGCGTTATGCGTTACGCGTTATACGTTATGCGTTATGCGTTATACGTTATGCGTTATGCGTTATCCGTTATGCGTTAGGCGTTAAGCGTTATGCGTTATTCGTTATGCGTTATGCGTTACGCGTTATACGTTATGCGTTATGCGTTATGCGTTATGCGTTATGCGTTATGCGTTATGCGTTATGCGTTATGCGTTATGCGTTATGCGTTATGCGTTATGCGTTATGCGTTATGCGTTATGCGTTATGCGTTATGCGTTATGCGTTATGCGTTATGCGTTATGCGTTATGCGTTATGCGTTATGCGTTATGCGTTATGCGTTATGGGCTATGCGTTAAGCGTTATGCGTTATGCATTATGCGTTATGCGTTATGCGTTATGCGTTAAGCGTTATGCGTTATGCGTTATGTGTTATGCGTTATGCGTTATGCGTTATGCGTTATGCGTTATGCGTTATCCGTTATGCGTTATGCGTTATGCGTTATGCGTTATGCGTTAAGCGTTATGGGTTATGCGTTATGCGATATGTGTTATGCGATATGCGTTATGCGTTATGCGTTATGCGTTATGCGTTATGCGTTATGCGTTATGCGTTATGCGTTATGCGTTATGCGTTATGCGTTATGCGTTATGCGTTATGCGTTATGCGTTATGCGTTATGCGTTATGCGTTATGCGTTACGCGTTATGCGTTATTCGTTATGCGTTATGCGTTACGCGTTATGCGTTATGCGTTATGCGTTATGCGTGATGCGTTATGCGTTATGCGTTATGGGCTATGCGTTAAGCGTTATGCGTTATGCGTTATGCGATATGTGTTATGCGTTATGCGTTATGCGTTACGCGTTATACGTTATGCGTTATGCGTTATACGTTATGCGTTATGCGTTATCCGTTATGCGTTAGGCGTTAAGCGTTATGCGTTATTCGTTATGCGTTATGCGTTACGCGTTATACGTTATGCGTTATGCGTGATGCGTTATGCGTTATGGGCTATGCGTTAAGCGTTATGCGTTATGCATTATGCGTTATGCGTTATGCGTTATGCGTTATGCGTTAAGCGTTATGCGTTATGCGTTATGCGTTATGCGTTATGCGTTATGCGTTATGCGTTATGCGTTATGCGTTATGCGTTATGCGTTATGCGTTATGCGTTATGCGTTATGCGTTATGCGTTATGCGTTATGCGTTATGCGTTATGCGTTATGCGTTATGCGTTATGCGTTATGCGTTATGCGTTATTCGTTATGCGTTATGCGTTATGCGTTATGCGTTATGCGTTATGCGTCATGCGTTATGCGTTATGCGTCATGCGTTATGCGTTATGCGTTATGCGTTATGCGTTATGCGTTATGCGTTATGCGTTATGCGTTATGCGTTATGCGTTATGCGTTATGCGTTATGCGTTATGCGTTATGCGTTATGCGTTATGCGTTATGCGTTATGCGTTATGCGTTATGCGTTATGCGTTATGCGTTATGCGTTATGCGTTATGCGTTATGCGTTATGCGTTATGCGTTATGCGTTATGCGTTATGCGTTATGCGTTATGCGTTATGCGTTATGCGTTATGCGTTATGCGTTATGCGTTATGCGTTATGCGTTATGCGTTATGCGATATGTGTTATGCGTTATGCGTTACGCGTTATACGTTATGCGTTATGCGTTATACGTTATGCGTTATGCGTTATCCGTTATGCGTTAGGCGTTAAGCGTTATGCGTTATGCGTTATGCGTTATGCGTTATGCGTTATGCGTTATGCGTTATGCGTTATGCGTTATGCGTTATGCGTTATGCGTTATGCGTTATGCGTTATGCGTTATGCGTTATGCGTTATGCGTTATGCGTTATGCGTTATGCGTTATGCGTTATGCGTTATGCGTTATGCGTTATGCGTTATGCGTTATGCGTTATGCGTTATGCGTTATGCGTTATGCGTTATGCGTTATGCGTTATGCGTTATGCGTTATGCGTTATGCGTTATGCGTTATGCGTTATGCGTCATGCGTTATGCGTTATGCGTTATGCGTTATGCGTCATGCGTCATGCGTTATGCGTTATGCGTTATGCGTTATGCGTTATGCGTTATGCGTTATGCGTTATGCGTTATGCGTTATGCGTTATGCGTTATGCGTTATGCGTTATGCGTTATGCGTTATGCGTTATGCGTTATGCGTTATGCGTTATGCGTTATGCGTTATGCGTTATGCGTTATGCGTTATGCGTTATGCGTTATGCGTTATGCGTTATGCGTTATGCGTTATGCGTTATGCGTTATGCGTTATGCGTTATGCGTTATGCGTTATGCGTTATGCGTTATGCGTTATGCGTTATGCGTTATGCGTTATGCGTTATGCGTTATGCGTTATGCGTTATGCGTTATGCGTTATGCGTTATGCGTTATGCGTTATGCGTTATGCGTTATGCGTTATGCGTTATGCGTTATGCGTTATGCGTTATGCGTTATGCGTTATGCGTTATGCGTTATGCGTTATGCGTTATGCGTTATGCGTTATGCGTTATGCGTTATGCGTTATGCGTTATGCGTTATGCGTTATGCGTTATGGGCTATGCGTTAAGCGTTATGCGTTATGCATTATGCGTTATGCCTTATGCGTTATGCGTTATGCGTTATGCGTTATGCGTTATGCGTTATGCGTTATGCGTTATGCGTTATGCGTTATGCGTTATGCGTTATGCGTTATGCGTTATGCGTTATGCGTTATGCGTTATGCGTTATGCGTTATGCGTTATGCGTTATGCGTTATGCGTTATGCGTTATGCGTTATGCGTTATGCGTTATGCGTTATGCGTTATGCGTTATGCGTTATGCGTTATGCGTTATGCGTTATGCGTTATGCGTTATGCGTTATGCGTTATGCGTTATGCGTTATGCGTTATGCGTTATGCGTTATGCGTTATGCGTTATGCGTTATGCGTTATGCGTTATGCGTTATGCGTTATGCGTTACGCGTTATGCGTTATTCGTTATGCGTTATGCGTTACGCGTTATGCGTTATGCGTTATGCGTGATGCGTTATGCGTTATGCGTTATGGGCTATGCGTTAAGCGTTATGCGTTATGCGTTATGCGATATGTGTTATGCGTTATGCGTTATGCGTTACGCGTTATACGTTATGCGTTATGCGTTATACGTTATGCGTCATGCGTTATGCGTTATGCGTTATGCGTTATGCGTTATGCGTTACGCGTTATGCGTTATTCGTTATGCGTTATGCGTTACGCGTTATGCGTTATGCGTTATGCGTGATGCGTTATGCGTTATGCGTTATGCGTTATGCGTTATGCGTTACGCGTTATGCGTTATTCGTTATGCGTTATGCGTTACGCGTTATGCGTTATGCGTTATGCGTGATGCGTTATGCGTTATGCGTTATGGGCTATGCGTTAAGCGTTATGCGTTATGCGTTATGCGATATGTGTTATGCGTTATGCGTTATGCGTTACGCGTTATACGTTATGCGTTATGCGTTATACGTTATGCGTTATGCGTTATCCGTTATGCGTTAGGCGTTAAGCGTTATGCGTTATTCGTTATGCGTTATGCGTTACGCGTTATACGTTATGCGTTATGCGTGATGCGTTATGCGTTATGCGTTATGGGCTATGCGTTAAGCGTTATGCGTTATGCATTATGCGTTATGCGTTATGCGTTATGCGTTATGCGTTAAGCGTTATGCGTTATGCGTTATGCGTTATGCGTTATGCGTTATGCGTTATGCGTTATGCGTTATGCGTTATGCGTTATGCGTTATGCGTTATGCGTTATTCGTTATGCGTTATGCGTTATGCGTTATGCGTTATGCGTTATGCGTCATGCGTCATGCGTTATGCGTCATGCGTTATGCGTTATGCGTTATGCGTTATGCGTTATGCGTTATGCGTTATGCGTTATGCGTTATGCGTTATGCGTTATGCGTTATGCGTTATGCGTTATGCGTTATGCGTTATGCGTTATGCGTTATGCGTTATGCGTTATGCGTTATGCGTTATGCGTTATGCGTTATGCGTTATGCGTTATGCGTTATGCGATATGTGTTATGCGTTATGCGTTACGCGTTATACGTTATGCGTTATGCGTTATACGTTATGCGTTATGCGTTATCCGTTATGCGTTAGGCGTTAAGCGTTATGCGTTATGCGTTATCCGTTATGCGTTATGCGTTATGCGTTATGCGTTATGCGTTATGCGTTATGCGTTATGCGTTACGCGTTATACGTTATGCGTTATGCGTTATGCGTTATGCGTTATGCGTTATGCGTTATGCGTTATGCGTTATGCGTTATGCGTTATGCGTTATGCGTTATGCGTTATGCGTTATGCGTTATGCGTTATGCGTTATGCGTTATGCGTTATGCGTTATGCGTTATGCGTTATGCGTTATGCGTTATGCGTTATGCGTTATGCGTTATGGGCTATGCGTTAAGCGTTATGCGTTATGGGCTATGCGTTAAGCGTTATGCGTTATGCATTATGCGTTATGCGTTATGCGTTATGCGTTAAGCGTTATGCGTTATGCGTTATGTGTTATGCGTTATGCGTTATGCGTTATGCGTTATGCGTTATGCGTTATCCGTTATGCGTTATGCGTTATGCGTTATGCGTTATGCGTTAAGCGTTATGGGTTATGCGTTATGCGATATGTGTTATGCGATATGCGTTATGCGTTATGCGTTATGCGTTATGCGTTATGCGTTATGCGTTATGCGTTATGCGTTATGCGTTATGCGTTATGCGTTATGCGTTATGCGTTATGCGTTATGCGTTATGCGTTATGCGTTATGCGTTATGCGTTACGCGTTATGCGTTATTCGTTATGCGTTATGCGTTACGCGTTATGCGTTATGCGTTATGCGTTATGCGTGATGCGTTATGCGTTATGCGTTATGGGCTATGCGTTAAGCGTTATGCGTTATGCGTTATGCGATATGTGTTATGCGTTATGCGTTATGCGTTACGCGTTATACGTTATGCGTTATGCGTTATACGTTATGCGTTATGCGTTATCCGTTATGCGTTAGGCGTTAAGCGTTATGCGTTATTCGTTATGCGTTATGCGTTACGCGTTATACGTTATGCGTTATGCGTGATGCGTTATGCGTTATGCGTTATGGGCTATGCGTTAAGCGTTATGCGTTATGCATTATGCGTTATGCGTTATGCGTTATGCGTTATGCGTTAAGCGTTATGCGTTATGCGTTATGCGTTATGCGTTATGCGTTATGCGTTATGCGTTATGCGTTATGCGTTATGCGTTATGCGTTATGCGTTATGCGTTATGCGTTATGCGTTATGCGTTATGCGTTATGCGTTATGCGTTATGCGTTATGCGTTATGCGTTATGCGTTATGCGTTATGCGTTATGCGTTATTCGTTATGCGTTATGCGTTATGCGTTATGCGTTATGCGTTATGCGTCATGCGTTATGCGTTATGCGTCATGCGTTATGCGTTATGCGTTATGCGTTATGCGTTATGCGTTATGCGTTATGCGTTATGCGTTATGCGTTATGCGTTATGCGTTATGCGTTATGCGTTATGCGTTATGCGTTATGCGTTATGCGTTATGCGTTATGCGTTATGCGTTATGCGTTATGCGTTATGCGTTATGCGTTATGCGTTATGCGTTATGCGTTATGCGTTATGCGTTATGCGTTATGCGTTATGCGTTATGCGTTATGCGTTATGCGTTATGCGTTATGCGTTATGCGTTATGCGTTATGCGTTATGCGTTATGCGTTATGCGTTATGCGATATGTGTTATGCGTTATGCGTTACGCGTTATACGTTATGCGTTATGCGTTATACGTTATGCGTTATGCGTTATCCGTTATGCGTTAGGCGTTAAGCGTTATGCGTTATGCGTTATGCGTTATGCGTTATGCGTTATGCGTTATGCGTTATGCGTTATGCGTTATGCGTTATGCGTTATGCGTTATGCGTTATGCGTTATGCGTTATGCGTTATGCGTTATGCGTTATGCGTTATGCGTTATGCGTTATGCGTTATGCGTTATGCGTTATGCGTTATGCGTTATGCGTTATGCGTTATGCGTTATGCGTTATGCGTTATGCGTTATGCGTTATGCGTTATGCGTTATGCGTTATGCGTTATGCGTTATGCGTTATGCGTCATGCGTTATGCGTTATGCGTTATGCGTTATGCGTTATGCGTCATGCGTTATGCGTTATGCGTTATGCGTTATGCGTTATGCGTTATGCGTTATGCGTTATGCGTTATGCGTTATGCGTTATGCGTTATGCGTTATGCGTTATGCGTTATGCGTTATGCGTTATGCGTTATGCGTTATGCGTTATGCGTTATGCGTTATGCGTTATGCGTTATGCGTTATGCGTTATGCGTTATGCGTTATGCGTTATGCGTTATGCGTTATGCGTTATGCGTTATGCGTTATGCGTTATGCGTTATGCGTTATGCGTTATGCGTTATGCGTTATGCGTTATGCGTTATGCGTTATGCGTTATGCGTTATGCGTTATGCGTTATGCGTTATGCGTTATGCGTTATGCGTTATGCGTTATGCGTTATGCGTTATGCGTTATGCGTTATGCGTTATGCGTTATGCGTTATGCGTTATGCGTTATGCGTTATGCGTTATGCGTTATGCGTTATGCGTTATGCGTTATGCGTTATGCGTTATGCGTTATGCGTTATGCGTTATGCGTTATGCGTTATGCGTTATGGGCTATGCGTTAAGCGTTATGCGTTATGCATTATGCGTTATGCCTTATGCGTTATGCGTTATGCGTTATGGGCTATGCGTTAAGCGTTATGCGTTATGCGTTATGCGTTATGCGTTATGCGTTATGCGTTATGCGTTATGCGTTATGCGTTATGCGTTATGCGTTATGCGTTATGCGTTATGCGTTATGCGTTATGCGTTATGCGTTATGCGTTATGCGTTATGCGTTATGCGTTATGCGTTATGCGTTATGCGTTATGCGTTATGCGTTATGCGTTATGCGTTATGCGTTATGCGTTATGCGTTATGCGTTATGCGTTATGCGTTATGCGTTATGCGTTATGCGTTATGCGTTATGCGTTATGCGTTATGCGTTATGCGTTATGCGTTATGCGTTATGCGTTATGCGTTATGCGTTATGCGTTATGCGTTATGCGTTATGCGTTATGCGTTACGCGTTATGCGTTACGCGTTATGCGTTATTCGTTATGCGTTATGCGTTACGCGTTATGCGTTATGCGTTATGCGTGATGCGTTATGCGTTATGCGTTATGGGCTATGCGTTAAGCGTTATGCGTTATGCGTTATGCGATATGTGTTATGCGTTATGCGTTATGCGTTACGCGTTATACGTTATGCGTTATGCGTTATACGTTATGCGTCATGCGTTATGCGTTATGCGTTATGCGTTATGCGTTATGCGTTACGCGTTATGCGTTATTCGTTATGCGTTATGCGTTACGCGTTATGCGTTATGCGTTATGCGTGATGCGTTATGCGTTATGCGTTATGCGTTATGCGTTATGCGTTACGCGTTATGCGTTATTCGTTATGCGTTATGCGTTACGCGTTATGCGTTATGCGTTATGCGTGATGCGTTATGCGTTATGCGTTATGGGCTATGCGTTAAGCGTTATGCGTTATGCGTTATGCGATATGTGTTATGCGTTATGCGTTATGCGTTACGCGTTATACGTTATGCGTTATGCGTTATACGTTATGCGTTATGCGTTATCCGTTATGCGTTAGGCGTTAAGCGTTATGCGTTATTCGTTATGCGTTATGCGTTACGCGTTATACGTTATGCGTTATGCGTGATGCGTTATGCGTTATGCGTTATGGGCTATGCGTTAAGCGTTATGCGTTATGCATTATGCGTTATGCGTTATGCGTTATGCGTTATGCGTTAAGCGTTATGCGTTATGCGTTATGCGTTATGCGTTATGCGTTATGCGTTATGCGTTATGCGTTATGCGTTATGCGTTATGCGTTATGCGTTATGCGTTATTCGTTATGCGTTATGCGTTATGCGTTATGCGTTATGCGTTATGCGTTATGCGTTATGCGTTATGCGTTATGCGTTATGCGTTATGCGTTATGCGTTATGCGTTATGCGTTATGCGATATGTGTTATGCGTTATGCGTTACGCGTTATACGTTATGCGTTATGCGTTATACGTTATGCGTTATGCGTTATCCGTTATGCGTTAGGCGTTAAGCGTTATGCGTTATGCGTTATCCGTTATGCGTTATGCGTTATGCGTTATGCGTTATGCGTTATGCGTTATGCGTTATGCGTTATGCGTTATGCGTTATGCGTTATGCGTTATGCGTTATGCGTTATGCGTTATGCGTTATGCGTTATGCGTTATGCGTTATGCGTTATGCGTTATGCGTTATGCGTTATGCGTTATGCGTTATGCGTTATGCGTTATGCGTTATGCGTTATGCGTTATGCGTTATGCGTTATGCGTTATGCGTTATGCGTTATGCGTTATGCGTTATGCGTCATGCGTTATGCGTTATGCGTTATGCGTTATGCGTTATGCGTCATGCGTTATGCGTTATGCGTTATGCGTTATGCGTTATGCGTTATGCGTTATGCGTTTTGCGTTATGCGTTATGCGTTATGCGTTATGCGTTATGCGTTATGCGTTATGCGTTATGCGTTATGCGTTATGCGTTATGCGTTATGCGTTATGCGTTATGCGTTATGCGTTATGCGTTATGCGTTATGCGTTATGCGTTATGCGTTATGCGTTATGCGTTATGCGTTATGCGTTATGCGTTATGCGTTATGCGTTATGCGTTATGCGTTATGCGTTATGCGTTATGCGTTATGCGTTATGCGTTATGCGTTATGCGTTATGCGTTATGCGTTATGCGTTATGCGTTATGCGTTATGCGTTATGCGTTATGCGTTATGCGTTATGCGTTATGCGTTATGCGTTATGCGTTATGCGTTATGCGTTATGCGTTATGCGTTATGCGTTATGCGTTATGCGTTATGCGTTATGCGTTATGCGTTATGCGTTATGCGTTATGCGTTATGCGTTATGCGTTATGCGTTATGCGTTATGCGTTATGCGTTATGCGTTATGCGTTATGCGTTATGCGTTATGCGTTATGCGTTATGCGTTATGCGTTATGCGTTATGCGTTATGCGTTATGCGTTATGCGTTATGCGTTATGCGTTATGCGTTATGGGCTATGCGTTAAGCGTTATGCGTTATGCATTATGCGTTATGCCTTATGCGTTATGCGTTATGCGTTATGGGCTATGCGTTAAGCGTTATGCGTTATGCGTTATGCGTTATGCGTTATGCGTTATGCGTTATGCGTAAAGCGTTATGCGTTATGCGTTATGCGTTATGCGTTATGCGTTATGCGTTATGCGTTATGCGTTATGCGTTATGCGTTATGCGTTATGCGTTATGCGTTATGCGTTATGCGTTATGCGTTATGCGTTATGCGTTATGCGTTATGCGTTATGCGTTATGCGTTATGCGTTATGCGTTATGCGTTATGCGTTATGCGTTATGCGTTATGCGTTATGCGTTATGCGTTATGCGTTATGCGTTATGCGTTATGCGTTATGCGTTATGCGTTATGCGTTATGCGTTATGCGTTATGCGTTATGCGTTATGCGTTATGCGTTATGCGTTATGCGTTATGCGTTATGCGTTATGCGTTATGCGTTATGCGTTATGCGTTATGCGTTATGCGTTATGCGTTATGCGTTATGCGTTATGCGTTATGCGTTATGCGTTATGCGTTATGCGTTATGCGTTATGCGTTATGCGTTATGCGTTATGCGTTATGCGTTATGCGTTATGCGTTATGCGTTATGCGTTATGCGTTACGCGTTATGCGTTACGCGTTATGCGTTATTCGTTATGCGTTATGCGTTACGCGTTATGCGTTATGCGTTATGCGTTATGCGTTATGCGTTATGCGTTATGCGTTATGCGTTACGCGTTATGCGTTATTCGTTATGCGTTATGCGTTACGCGTTATGCGTTATGCGTTATGCGTGATGCGTTATGCGTTATGCGTTATGCGTTATGCGTTACGCGTTATGCGTTATTCGTTATGCGTTATGCGTTACGCGTTATGCGTTATGCGTTATGCGTGATGCGTTATGCGTTATGCGTTATGGGCTATGCGTTAAGCGTTATGCGTTATGCGTTATGCGATATGTGTTATGCGTTATGCGTTATGCGTTACGCGTTATACGTTATGCGTTATGCGTTATACGTTATGCGTTATGCGTTATCCGTTATGCGTTAGGCGTTAAGCGTTATGCGTTATACGTTATGCGTTATGCGTGATGCGTTATGCGTTATGCGTTATGGGCTATGCGTTAAGCGTTATGCGTTATGCATTATGCGTTATGCGTTATGCGTTATGCGTTATGCGTTAAGCGTTATGCGTTATGCGTTATGCGTTATGCGTTATGCGTTATGCGTTATGCGTTATGCGTTATGCGTTATACGTTATGCGTTATGCGTTATCCGTTATGCGTTAGGCGTTAAGCGTTATGCGTTATTCGTTATGCGTTATGCGTTACGCGTTATACGTTATGCGTTATGCGTGATGCGTTATGCGTTATGCGTTATGGGCTATGCGTTAAGCGTTATGCGTTATGCATTATGCGTTATGCGTTATGCGTTATGCGTTATGCGTTAAGCGTTATGCGTTATGCGTTATGCGTTATGCGTTATGCGTTATGCGTTATGCGTTATGCGTTATGCGTTATGCGTTATGCGTTATGCGTTATGCGTTATGCGTTATGCGTTATGCGTTATGCGTTATGCGTTATGCGTTATGCGTTATGCGTTATGCGTTATGCGTTATGCGTTATGCGTTATCCGTTATGCGTTATGACTTTTTCATTGAACGTTATGCGTTATGTGTTATGCGTTATGCGTTATGCGTTATGCGTTATGCGTTATGCGTTATGCGTTATGCGTTATGCGTTATGCGTTATGCGTTATGCGTTATGCGTTATGCGTTATGCGTTATGCGTTATGCGTTATGCGTTATGCGTTATGAGTTATGCGTTATGCGTTATGCGTTATGCGTTATGCGTTATGCGTTATGAGTTATGCGTTATGCGTTATGCGTTATGCGTTATGCGTTATGCGTTATGCGTTATGCGTTATGCGTTATGCGTTATGCGTTATGCGTTATGCGTTATGCGTTATGCGTTATGCGTTATGCGTTATGCGTTATGCGTTATGCGTTATGCGTTATGCGTTATTCGTTATGCGTTATGCGTTATGCGTTATGCGTTATGCGTTATGCGTCATGCGTTATGCGTTATGCGTCATGCGTTATGCGTTATGCGTTATGCGTTATGCGTTATGCGTTATGCGTTATGCGTTATGCGTTATGCGTTATGCGTTATGCGTTATGCGTTATGCGTTATGCGTTATGCGTTATGCGTTATGCGTTATGCGTTATGCGTTATGCGTTATGCGTTATGCGTTATGCGTTATGCGTTATGCGTTATGCGTTATGCGTTATGCGTTATGCGTTATGCGTTATGCGTTATGCGTTATGCGTTATGCGTTATGCGTTATGCGTTATGCGTTATGCGTTATGCGATATGTGTTATGCGTTATGCGTTACGCGTTATACATTATGCGTTATGCGTTATACGTTATGCGTTATGCGTTATCCGTTATGCGTTAGGCGTTAAGCGTTATGCGTTATTCGTTATACGTTATGCGTTACGCGTTATACGTTATGCGTTATGCGTTATACGTTATGCGTTATGCGTTATCCGTTATGCGTTAGGCGTTAAGCGTTATGCGTTATTCGTTATGCGTTATGCGTTACGCGTTATACGTTATGCGTTATGCGTGATGCGTTATGCGTTATGCGTTATGGGCTATGCGTTAAGCGTTATGCGTTATGCGTTATGCATTATGCGTTATGCGTTATGCGTTATGCGTTAAGCGTTATGCGTTATGCGTTATGCGTTATGCGTTATGCGTTATGCGTTATGCGTTATGCGTTATGCGTTATGCGTTATGCGTTATGACTTTTTCATTGAACGTTATGCGTTATGTGTTATGCGTTATGCGTTATGCGTTATGCGTTATGCGTTATGCGTTATGCGTTATGCGTTATGCGTTATGCGTTATGCGTTATGCGTTATGCGTTATGCGTTATGCGTTATGCGTTATGCGTTATGCGTTATGCGTTATGCGTTATGCGTTATGCGTTATGCGTTATGCGTTATGCGTTATGCGTTATGCGTTATGCGTTATGCGTTATGCGTTATGCGTTATGCGTTATGCGTTATGCGTTATGCGTTATGCGTTATGCGTTATGCGTTATGCGTTATGCGTTATGCGTTATGCGTTATGCGTTATGCGTTATGCGTTATGCGTTATGCGTTATGCGTTATGCGTTATGCGTTATGCGTTATGCGTTATGGGCTATGCGTTAAGCGTTATGCGTTATGCATTATGCGTTATGCCTTATGCGTTATGCGTTATGCGTTATGGGCTATGCGTTAAGCGTTATGCGTTATGCGTTATGCGTTATGCGTTATGCGTTATGCGTTATGCGTTATGCGTTATGCGTTATGCGTTATGCGTTATGCGTTATGCGTTATGCGTTATGCGTTATGCGTTATGCGTTATGCGTTATGCGTTATGCGTTATGCGTTATGCGTTATGCGTTATGCGTTATGCGTTATGCGTTATGCGTTATGCGTTATGCGTTATGCGTTATGCGTTATGCGTTATGCGTTATGCGTTATGCGTTATGCGTTATGCGTTATGCGTTATGCGTTATGCGTTATGCGTTATGCGTTATGCGTTATGCGTTATGCGTTATGCGTTATGCGTTATGCGTTATGCGTTATGCGTTATGCGTTATGCGTTACGCGTTATGCGTTACGCGTTATGCGTTATTCGTTATGCGTTATGCGTTACGCGTTATGCGTTATGCGTTATGCGTGATGCGTTATGCGTTATGCGTTATGGGCTATGCGTTAAGCGTTATGCGTTATGCGTTATGCGATATGTGTTATGCGTTATGCGTTATGCGTTACGCGTTATACGTTATGCGTTATGCGTTATACGTTATGCGTCATGCGTTATGCGTTATGCGTTATGCGTTATGCGTTATGCGTTACGCGTTATGCGTTATTCGTTATGCGTTATGCGTTACGCGTTATGCGTTATGCGTTATGCGTTATGCGTGATGCGTTATGCGTTATGCGTTATGCGTTATGCGTTATGCGTTACGCGTTATGCGTTATTCGTTATGCGTTATGCGTTACGCGTTATGCGTTATGCGTTATGCGTGATGCGTTATGCGTTATGCGTTATGGGCTATGCGTTAAGCGTTATGCGTTATGCGTTATGCGATATGTGTTATGCGTTATGCGTTATGCGTTACGCGTTATACGTTATGCGTTATGCGTTATACGTTATGCGTTATGCGTTATCCGTTATGCGTTAGGCGTTAAGCGTTATGCGTTATTCGTTATGCGTTATGCGTTACGCGTTATACGTTATGCGTTATGCGTGATGCGTTATGCGTTATGCGTTTATGGGCTATGCGTTAAGCGTTATGCGTTATGCATTATGCGTTATGCGTTATGCGTTATGCGTTATGCGTTAAGCGTTATGCGTTATGCGTTATGCGTTATGCGTTATGCGTTATGCGTTATGCGTTATGCGTTATGCGTTATGCGTTATGCGTTATGCGTTATGCGTTATTCGTTATGCGTTATGCGTTATGCGTTATGCGTTATGCGTTATGCGTTATGCGTTATGCGTTATGCGTTATGCGTTATGCGTTATGCGTTATGCGTTATGCGTTATGCGTTATGCGATATGTGTTATGCGTTATGCGTTACGCGTTATACGTTATGCGTTATGCGTTTATACGTTATGCGTTATGCGTTATCCGTTATGCGTTAGGCGTTAAGCGTTATGCGTTATGCGTTATCCGTTATGCGTTATGCGTTATGCGTTATGCGTTATGCGTTATGCGTTATGCGTTATGCGTTATGCGTTATGCGTTATGCGTTATGCGTTATGCGTTATGCGTTATGCGTTATGCGTTATGCGTTATGCGTTATGCGTTATGCGTTATGCGTTTATGCGTTATGCGTTATGCGTTATGCGTTATGCGTTATGCGTTATGCGTTATGCGTTATGCGTTATGCGTTATGCGTTATGCGTTATGCGTTATGCGTTATGCGTTATGCGTTATGCGTCATGCGTTATGCGTTATGCGTTATGCGTTATGCGTTATGCGTCATGCGTTATGCGTTATGCGTTATGCGTTATGCGTTATGCGTTATGCGTTATGCGTTTTGCGTTATGCGTTATGCGTTATGCGTTATGCGTTATGCGTTATGCGTTATGCGTTAGGTTATGCGTTATGCGTTTATGCGTTATGCGTTATGCGTTATGCGTTATGCGTTATGCGTTATGCGTTATGCGTTATGCGTTATGCGTTATGCGTTATGCGTTATGCGTATGCGTTATGCGTTATGCGTTATGCGTTATGCGTTATGCGTTATGCGTTATGCGTTATGCGTTATGCGTTATGCGTTATGCGTTATGCGTTATGCGTTATGCGTTATGCGTTATGCGTTATGCGTTATGCGTTATGCGTTATGCGTTATGCGTTATGCGTTATGCGTTATGCGTTATGCGTTTATGCGTTATGCGTTATGCGTTATGCGTTATGCGTTATGCGTTATGCGTTATGCGTTATGCGTTATGCGTTATGCGTTATGCGTTATGCGTTATGCGTTATGCGTTATGCGTTATGCGTTATGCGTTATTGCCGTTATGCGTTATGCGTTATGCGTTATGCGTTATGCGTTATGCGTTATGCGTTATGCGTTATGCGTTATGCGTTATGCGTATGCGTTATGCGTTATGCGTTATGCGTTATGCGTTATGGGCCTATGCGTTAAGCGTTATGCGTTATGCATTATGCGTTATGCCTTATGCGTTATGCGTTATGCGTTATGGGCTATGCGTTAAGCGTTATGCGTTATGCGTTATGCGTTATGCGTTATGCGTTATGCGTTATGCGTAAAGCGTTATGCGTTATGCGTTATGCGTTATGCTATGCGTTATGCGTTATGCGTTATGCGTTATGCGTTATGCGTTATGCGTTATGCGTTATGCGTTATGCGTTAGGTATGCGTTATGCGTTATGCGTTATGCCGTTATGCGTTATGCGTTATGCGTTATGCGTTATGCGTTATGCGTTATGCGTTATGCGTTATGCGTTATGCGTTATGCGTTATGCGTTATGCGTTATGCGTTATGCGTTATGCGTTATGCGTTATGCGTTATGCGTTATGCGTTATGCGTTATGCGTTATGCGTTATGCGTTATGCGTTATGCGTTATGCGTTATGCGTTATGCGTTATGCGTTATGCGTTATGCGTTATGCGTTATGCGTTATGCGTTATGCGTTATGCGTTATGCGTTATGCGTTATGCGTTATGCGTTATGCGTTATGCGTTATGCGTTATGCGTTATGCGTTATGCGTTATGCGTTATGCGTTATGCGTTATGCGTTATGCGTTACGCGTTATGCGTTACGCGTTATGCGTTATTCGTTATGCGTTATGCGTTACGCGTTATGCGTTATGCGTTATGCGTTATGCGTTATGCGTTATGCGTTATGCGTTATGCGTTACGCGTTATGCGTTATTCGTTATGCGTTATGCGTTACGCGTTATGCGTTATGCGTTATGCGTGATGCGTTATGCGTTATGCGTTATGCGTTATGCGTTACGCGTTATGCGTTATTCGTTATGCGTTATGCGTTACGCGTTATGCGTTATGCGTTATGCGTGATGCGTTATGCGTTATGCGTTATGGGCTATGCGTTAAGCGTTATGCGTTATGCGTTATGCGATATGTGTTATGCGTTATGCGTTATGCGTTACGCGTTATACGTTATGCGTTATGCGTTATACGTTATGCGTTATGCGTTATCCGTTATGCGTTAGGCGTTAAGCGTTATGCGTTATACGTTATGCGTTATGCGTGATGCGTTATGCGTTATGCGTTATGGGCTATGCGTTAAGCGTTATGCGTTATGCATTATGCGTTATGCGTTATGCGTTATGCGTTATGCGTTAAGCGTTATGCGTTATGCGTTATGCGTTATGCGTTATGCGTTATGCGTTATGCGTTATGCGTTATGCGTTATACGTTATGCGTTATGCGTTATCCGTTATGCGTTAGGCGTTAAGCGTTATGCGTTATTCGTTATGCGTTATGCGTTACGCGTTATACGTTATGCGTTATGCGTGATGCGTTATGCGTTATGCGTTATGGGCTATGCGTTAAGCGTTATGCGTTATGCATTATGCGTTATGCGTTATGCGTTATGCGTTATGCGTTAAGCGTTATGCGTTATGCGTTATGCGTTATGCGTTATGCGTTATGCGTTATGCGTTATGCGTTATGCGTTATGCGTTATGCGTTATGCGTTATGCGTTATGCGTTATGCGTTATGCGTTATGCGTTATGCGTTATGCGTTATGCGTTATGCGTTATGCGTTATGCGTTATGCGTTATGCGTTATCCGTTATGCGTTATGACTTTTTCATTGAACGTTATGCGTTATGTGTTATGCGTTATGCGTTATGCGTTATGCGTTATGCGTTATGCGTTATGCGTTATGCGTTATGCGTTATGCGTTATGCGTTATGCGTTATGCGTTATGCGTTATGCGTTATGCGTTATGCGTTATGCGTTATGCGTTATGAGTTATGCGTTATGCGTTATGCGTTATGCGTTATGCGTTATGCGTTATGAGTTATGCGTTATGCGTTATGCGTTATGCGTTATGCGTTATGCGTTATGCGTTATGCGTTATGCGTTATGCGTTATGCGTTATGCGTTATGCGTTATGCGTTATGCGTTATGCGTTATGCGTTATGCGTTATGCGTTATGCGTTATGCGTTATGCGTTATTCGTTATGCGTTATGCGTTATGCGTTATGCGTTATGCGTTATGCGTCATGCGTTATGCGTTATGCGTCATGCGTTATGCGTTATGCGTTATGCGTTATGCGTTATGCGTTATGCGTTATGCGTTATGCGTTATGCGTTATGCGTTATGCGTTATGCGTTATGCGTTATGCGTTATGCGTTATGCGTTATGCGTTATGCGTTATGCGTTATGCGTTATGCGTTATGCGTTATGCGTTATGCGTTATGCGTTATGCGTTATGCGTTATGCGTTATGCGTTATGCGTTATGCGTTATGCGTTATGCGTTATGCGTTATGCGTTATGCGTTATGCGTTATGCGTTATGCGATATGTGTTATGCGTTATGCGTTACGCGTTATACATTATGCGTTATGCGTTATACGTTATGCGTTATGCGTTATCCGTTATGCGTTAGGCGTTAAGCGTTATGCGTTATTCGTTATACGTTATGCGTTACGCGTTATACGTTATGCGTTATGCGTTATACGTTATGCGTTATGCGTTATCCGTTATGCGTTAGGCGTTAAGCGTTATGCGTTATTCGTTATGCGTTATGCGTTACGCGTTATACGTTATGCGTTATGCGTGATGCGTTATGCGTTATGCGTTATGGGCTATGCGTTAAGCGTTATGCGTTATGCGTTATGCATTATGCGTTATGCGTTATGCGTTATGCGTTAAGCGTTATGCGTTATGCGTTATGCGTTATGCGTTATGCGTTATGCGTTATGCGTTATGCGTTATGCGTTATGCGTTATGCGTTATGACTTTTTCATTGAACGTTATGCGTTATGTGTTATGCGTTATGCGTTATGCGTTATGCGTTATGCGTTATGCGTTATGCGTTATGCGTTATGCGTTATGCGTTATGCGTTATGCGTTATGCGTTATGCGTTATGCGTTATGCGTTATGCGTTATGCGTTATGCGTTATGCGTTATGCGTTATGCGTTATGCGTTATGCGTTATGCGTTATGCGTTATGCGTTATGCGTTATGCGTTATGCGTTATGCGTTATGCGTTATGCGTTATGCGTTATGCGTTATGCGTTATGCGTTATGCGTTATGCGTTATACGTTATGCGTTATGCGTTATGCGTTATGCGTTATGCGTTATGCGTTATGCGTTATGCGTTATGCGTTATTCGTTATGCGTTATACGTTATGCGTTATGCGTTATGCGTTATGCGTTATGCGTCATGCGTTATGCGTTATGCGTCATGCGTTATGCGTTATGCGTTATGCGTTATGCGTTATGCGTTATGCGTTATGCGTTATGCGTTATGCGTTATGCGTTATGCGTTATGCGTTATGCGTTATGCGTTATGCGTTATGCGTTATGCGTTATGCGTTATGCGTTATGCGTTATGCGTTATGCGTTATGCGTTATGCGTTATGCGTTATGCGTTATGCGTTATGCGTTATGCGTTATGCGTTATGCGTTATGCGTTATGCGTTATGCGTTATGCGATATGTGTTATGCGTTATGCGTTATGCGTTACGCGTTATACGTTATGCGTTATGCGTTATACGTTATGCGTTATGCGTTATCCGTTATGCGTTAGGCGTTAAGCGTTATGCGTTATTCGTTATGCGTTATGCGTTACGCGTTATACGTTATGCGTTATGCGTGATGCGTTATGCGTTATGCGTTATGCGTTATGGGCTATGCGTTAAGCGTTATGCGTTATGCATTATGCGTGATGCGTTATGCGTTATGCGTTATGGGCTATGCGTTAAGCGTTATGCGTTATGCATTATGCGTTATGCGTTATGCGTTATGCGTTATGCGTTAAGCGTTATGCGTTATGCGTTATGCGTTATGCGTTATGCGTTATGCGTTATGCGTTATGCGTTATGCGTTATGCGTTATGCGTTATGCGTTATGCGTTATGCGTTATGCGTTATGCGTTATGCGTTATGCGTTATGCGTTATGCGTTATGCGTTATGCGTTATGCGTTATGCGTTATGCGTTATGCGTTATGCGTGATGCGTCATGCGTTATGCGTTATGCGTCATGCGTTATGCGTTATGCGTTATGCGTTATGCGTTATGCGTTATGCGTTATGCGTTATGCGTTATGCGTTATGCGTTATGCGTTATGCGTTATGCGTTATGCGTTATGCGTTATGCGTTATGCGTTATGCGTTATGCGTTATGCGTTATGCGTTATGCGTTATGCATTATGCGTTATGCGTTATGCGTTATGCGTTATCCGTTATGCGTTATGCGTTATGCGTTATCCGTTATGCGTTATGCGCGATGCGTTATGCGTTATGCGTTATGCGTTATGCGTTATGCGTTATGCGTTATGCGTTATGCGTTATGCGTTATGCGTTATGCGTTATGCGTTATGCGTTATGCGTTATGCGTTATGCGTTATGCGTTATGCGTTATGCGTTATGCGTTATGCGTTATGCGTTATGCGTTATGCGTTATGCGTTATGCGTTATGCGTTATGCGTTATGCGTTATGCGTTATGCGTTATGCGTTATGCGTTATGCGTTATGCGTCATGCGTTATCCGTTATGCGTTATGCGTTATGCGTAATGCGTTATGCGTTAAGCGTTATGCGTTAAGCGTTATGCGTTATGCGATATGCGTTATGCGTTATGCGTTATGCGTTATGCGTTATGCGTTATGCGTTATGCGTTATGCGTTATGCGTTATGCGTTATGCGTTATGCGTTATGCGTTATGCGTTATGCGTTATGCGTTATGCGTTATGCGTTATGCGTTATGCGTTATGCGTTATGCGTTATGCGTTATGCGTTATGCGTTATGCGTTATGCGTTATGCGTTATGCGTTATGCGTTATGCGTTATGCGTTATGCGTTATGCGTTATGCGTTATGCGTTATGCGTTATGCGTTATGCGTTATGCGTTATGCGTTATGCGTTATGCGTTATGCGTTATGCGTTATGCGTTATGCGTTATGCGTTATGCGTTATGCGTTATGCGTTATGCGTTATGCGTTATGCGTTATGCGTTATGCGTTATGCGTTATGCGTTATGCGTTATGCGTTATGCGTTATGCGTCTTGCGTTATCCGTTATGCGTTATGCGTTATGCGTTATGCGTTATGCGTTATGCGTTATGCGTTATGCGTTATGCGTTATGCGTTATGCGTTATGCGTTATGCGTTATGGGTTATGCGTTATGCGTTATGCGTTATGCGTTATGCGTTATGCGTTATGCGTTATGCGTTATGCGTTATGCGTTATGCGTTATGCGTTATGCGTTATGCGTTATGCGTTATGCGTTATGCGTTATGCGTCATGCGTTATGCGTTATGCGTCATGCGTTATGCGTCATGCGTTATGCGTTATGCTTTATGCGTTATGCGTTATGCGTTATGCGTTATGCGTTATGCGTTATGCGTTATGCGTTATGCGTTATGCGTTATGCGTTATGCGTTATGCGTTATGCGTTATGCGTTATGCGTTATGCGTTATGCGTTATGCGTTATGCGTTATGCGTTATGCGTTATGCGTTATGCGTTATGCGTTATGCGTTATGCGTTATGCGTTATGCGTTATGCGTTATGCGTTATGCGTTATGCGTTATGCGTTATGCGTTATGCGTTATGCGTTATGCGTTATGCGTTATGCGTTATGCGTTATGCGTTATGCGTTATGCGTTATGCGTTATGCGTTATGCGTTATGCGTTATGCGTTATGCGTTATGCGTTATGCGTTATGCGTTATGCGTTATGCGTTATGCGTTATGGGCTATGCGTTAAGCGTTATGCGTTATGCATTATGCGTTATGCGTTATGCGTTATGCGTTAAGCGTTATGCGTTATGCGTTATGCGTTATGCGTTATGCGTTATGCGTTATGCGTTATGCGTTATGCGTTATCCGTTATGCGTTATGCGTTATGCGTTATGCGTTATGCGTTAAGCGTTATGGGTTATGCGTTATGCGATATGTGTTATGCGATATGCGTTATGCGTTATGCGTTATGCGTTATGCGTTATGCGTTATGCGTTATGCGTTATGCGTTATGCGTTATGCGTTATGCGTTATGCGTTATGCGTTATGCGTTATGCGTTATGCGTTATGCGTTATGCGTTATGCGTTATGCGTTATGCGTTATGCGTTACGCGTTATGCGTTACGCGTTATGCGTTATTCGTTATGCGTTATGCGTTACGCGTTATGCGTTATGCGTTATGCGTGATGCGTTATGCGTTATGGGCTATGCGTTAAGCGTTATGCGTTATGCGTTATGCGATATGTGTTATGTGTTATGCGTTATGCGTTACGCGTTATACGTTATGCGTTATGCGTTATACGTTATGCGTTATGCGTTATCCGTTATGCGTTAGGCGTTAAGCGTTATGCGTTATTCGTTATGCGTTATGCGTTACGCGTTATACGTTATGCGTTATGCGTGATGCGTTATGCGTTATGCGTTATGGGCTATGCGTTAAGCGTTATGCGTTATGCATTATGCGTTATGCGTTATGCGTTATGCGTTATGCGTTAAGCGTTATGCGTTATGCGTTATGCGTTATGCGTTATGCGTTATGCGTTATGCGTTATGCGTTATGCGTTATGCGTTATGCGTTATGCGTTATGCGTTATGCGTTATGCGTTATGCGTTATGCGTTATGCGT
The DNA here is from genome assembly GCF_051020765.1 of Lasioglossum baleicum. Classification (NCBI taxonomy): domain Eukaryota; kingdom Metazoa; phylum Arthropoda; class Insecta; order Hymenoptera; family Halictidae; genus Lasioglossum; species Lasioglossum baleicum. Next base: position 102,958 of record NW_027469151.1, on the reverse strand, counting down.
TATGCGTTATGCGTTATGCGTTATGCGTTATGCGTTATGCGTTATGCGTTATGCGTTATGCGTTATGCGTTATGCGTTATGCGTTATGCGTTATGCGTTATGCGTTATGCGTTATGCGTTATGCGTTATGCGTTATGCGTTATGCGTTATGCGTTATGCGTTATGCGTTATGCGTTATGCGTTATGCGTTATGCGTTATGCGTTATGCGTTATGCGTTATGCGTTATGCGTTATGCGTTATGCGTTATGCGTTATGCGTTATGCGTTATGCGTTATGCGTTATGGGCTATGCGTTAAGCGTTATGCGTTATGCGTTATGCGTTATGCGTTATGCGTTATGCGTTATGCGTTAAGCGTTATGCGTTATGCGTTATGGGTTATGCGTTATGCGTTATGCGTTATGCGTTATGCGTTATGCGTTATGCGTTATGCGTTATCCGTTATGCGTTATGCGTTATGCGTTATGCGTTATGCGTTATGCGTTAAGCGTTATGGGTTATGCGTTATGCGATATGTGTTATGCGATATGCGTTATGCGTTATGCGTTATGCGTTATGCGTTAAGCGTTATGGGTTATGCGTTATGCGATATGTGTTATGCGATATGCGTTATGCGTTATGCGTTATGCGTTATGCGTTATGCGTTATGCGTTATGCGTTATGCGTTATGCGTTATGCGTTATGCGTTATGCGTTATGCGTTATGCGTTATGCGTTATGCGTTATGCGTTATGCGTTATGCGTTATGCGTTATGCGTTAAGCGTTATGGGTTATGCGTTATGCGATATGTGTTATGCGATATGCGTTATGCGTTATGCGTTATGCGTTATGCGTTATGCGTTATGCGTTATGCGTTATGCGTTATGCGTTATGCGTTATGCGTTATGCGTTATGCGTTATGCGTTATGCGTTATGCGTTATGCGTTATGCGTTATGCGTTATGCGTTATGCGTTATGCGTTATGCGTTATGCGTTATGCGTTATGCGTTATGCGTTATGCGTTATGCGTTATGCGTTATGCGTTATGCGTTATGCGTTATGCGTTATGCGTTATGCGTTATGCGTTATGCGTTATGCGTTATGCGTTATGCGTTATGCGTCATGCGTTATGCGTTATGCGTCATGCGTTATGCGTTATGCGTTATGCGTTATGCGTTATGCGTTATGCGTTATGCGTTATGCGTTATGCGTTATGCGTTATGCGTTATGCGTTATGCGTTATGCGTTATGCGTTATGCGTTATGCGTTATGCGTTATGCGTTATGCGTTATGCGTTATGCGTTATGCGTTATGCGTTATGCGTTATGCGTTATGCGTTATGCGTTATGCGTTATGCGTTATGCGTTATGCGTTATGCGTTATGCGTTATGCGTTATGCGTTATGCGTTATGCGTTATGCGTTATGCGTTATGCGTTATGCGTTATGCGTTATGCGTTATGCGTTATGCGTTATGCGTTATGCGTTATGCGTTATGCGTTATGCGTTATGCGTTATGCGTTATGCGTTATGCGTTATGCGTTATGCGTTATGCGTTATGCGTTATGCGTTATGCGTTATGCGTTATGCGTTATGCGTTATGCGTTATGCGTTATGCGTTATGCGTTATGCGTTATGCGTTATGCGTTATGCGTTATGCGTTATGCGTTATGCGTTATGCGTTATGCGTTATGCGTTATGCGTTATGCGTTATGCGTTATGCGTTATGCGTTATGCGTTATGCGTTATGCGTTATGCGTTATGCGTTATGCGTTATGCGTTATGCGTTATGCGTTATGCGTTATGCGTTATGCGTTATGGGCTATGCGTTAAGCGTTATGCGTTATGCATTATGCGTTATGCGTTATGCGTTATGCGTTAAGCGTTATGCGTTATGCGTTATGTGTTATGCGTTATGCGTTATGCGTTATGCGTTATGCGTTATGCGTTATCCGTTATGCGTTATGCGTTATGCGTTATGCGTTATGCGTTAAGCGTTATGGGTTATGCGTTATGCGATATGTGTTATGCGATATGCGTTATGCGTTATGCGTTATGCGTTATGCGTTATGCGTTATGCGTTATGCGTTATGCGTTATGCGTTATGCGTTATGCGTTATGCGTTATGCGTTATGCGTTACGCGTTATGCGTTATGCGTTATGCGTTATGCGTTACGCGTTATGCGTTATTCGTTATGCGTTATGCGTTACGCGTTATGCGTTATGCGTTATGCGTTATGCGTGATGCGTTATGCGTTATGCGTTATGGGCTATGCGTTAAGCGTTATGCGTTATGCGTTATGCGATATGTGTTATGCGTTATGCGTTATGCGTTACGCGTTATACGTTATGCGTTATGCGTTATACGTTATGCGTTATGCGTTATCCGTTATGCGTTAGGCGTTAAGCGTTATGCGTTATTCGTTATGCGTTATGCGTTACGCGTTATACGTTATGCGTTATGCGTGATGCGTTATGCGTTATGCGTTATGGGCTATGCGTTAAGCGTTATGCGTTATGCATTATGCGTTATGCGTTATGCGTTATGCGTTATGCGTTAAGCGTTATGCGTTATGCGTTATGCGTTATGCGTTATGCGTTATGCGTTATGCGTTATGCGTTATGCGTTATGCGTTATGCGTTATGCGTTATGCGTTATGCGTTATGCGTTATGCGTTATGCGTTATGCGTTATGCGTTATGCGTTATGCGTTATGCGTTATGCGTTATGCGTTATGCGTCATGCGTTATGCGTTATGCGTCATGCGTTATGCGTTATGCGTTATGCGTTATGCGTTATGCGTTATGCGTTATGCGTTATGCGTTATGCGTCATGCGTTATGCGTTATGCGTTATGCGTTATGCGTTATGCGTTATGCGTTATGCGTTATGCGTTATGCGTTATGCGTTATGCGTTATGCGTTATGCGTTATGCGTTATGCGTTATGCGTTATGCGTTATGCGTTATGCGTTATGCGTTATGCGTTATGCGTTATGCGTTATGCGTTATGCGTTATGCGTTATGCGTTATGCGTTATGCGTTATGCGTTATGCGTTATGCGTTATGCGTTATGCGTTATGCGTTATGCGTTATGCGTTATGCGTTATGCGTTATGCGTTATGCGTTATGCGTTATGCGTTATGCGTTATGCGTTATGCGTTATGCGTTATGCGTTATGCGTTATGCGTTATGCGTTATGCGTTATGCGTTATGCGTTATGCGTTATGCGTTATGCGTTATGCGTTATGCGTTATGCGTTATGCGTTATGCGTTATGCGTTATGCGTTATGCGTTATGCGTTATGCGTTATGCGTTATGCGTTATGCGTTATGCGTTATGCGTTATGCGTTATGCGTTATGCGTTATGCGTTATGCGTTATGCGTTATGCGTTATGCGTTATGCGTTATGCGTTATGCGTTATGCGTTATGCGTTATGCGTTATGCGTTATGCGTTATGCGTTATGCGTTATGCGTTATGGGCTATGCGTTAAGCGTTATGCGTTATGCATTATGCGTTATGCCTTATGCGTTATGCGTTATGCGTTATGGGCTATGCGTTAAGCGTTATGCGTTATGCGTTATGCGTTATGCGTTATGCGTTATGCGTTATGCGTAAAGCGTTATGCGTTATGCGTTATGCGTTATGCGTTATGCGTTATGCGTTATGCGTTATGCGTTATGCGTTATGCGTTATGCGTTATGCGTTATGCGTTATGCGTTATGCGTTATGCGTTATGCGTTATGCGTTATGCGTTATGCGTTATGCGTTATGCGTTATGCGTTATGCGTTATGCGTTATGCGTTATGCGTTATGCGTTATGCGTTATGCGTTATGCGTTATGCGTTATGCGTTATGCGTTATGCGTTATGCGTTATGCGTTATGCGTTATGCGTTATGCGTTATGCGTTATGCGTTATGCGTTATGCGTTATGCGTTATGCGTTATGCGTTATGCGTTATGCGTTATGCGTTATGCGTTATGCGTTATGCGTTATGCGTTATGCGTTATGCGTTATGCGTTATGCGTTATGCGTTATGCGTTATGCGTTATGCGTTATGCGTTATGCGTTATGCGTTATGCGTTATGCGTTATGCGTTATGCGTTATGCGTTATGCGTTATGCGTTACGCGTTATGCGTTATTCGTTATGCGTTATGCGTTACGCGTTATGCGTTATGCGTTATGCGTGATGCGTTATGCGTTATGCGTTATGGGCTATGCGTTAAGCGTTATGCGTTATGCGTTATGCGATATGTGTTATGCGTTATGCGTTATGCGTTACGCGTTATACGTTATGCGTTATGCGTTATACGTTATGCGTTATGCGTTATGCGTTATGCGTTATGCGTTATGCGTTATGCGTTACGCGTTATGCGTTATTCGTTATGCGTTATGCGTTACGCGTTATGCGTTATGCGTTATGCGTGATGCGTTATGCGTTATGCGTTATGCGTTATGCGTTACGCGTTATGCGTTATTCGTTATGCGTTATGCGTTACGCGTTATGCGTTATGCGTTATGCGTGATGCGTTATGCGTTATGCGTTATGGGCTATGCGTTAAGCGTTATGCGTTATGCGTTATGCGATATGTGTTATGCGTTATGCGTTATGCGTTACGCGTTATACGTTATGCGTTATGCGTTATACGTTATGCGTTATGCGTTATCCGTTATGCGTTAGGCGTTAAGCGTTATGCGTTATTCGTTATGCGTTATGCGTTACGCGTTATACGTTATGCGTTATGCGTGATGCGTTATGCGTTATGCGTTATGGGCTATGCGTTAAGCGTTATGCGTTATGCATTATGCGTTATGCGTTATGCGTTATGCGTTATGCGTTAAGCGTTATGCGTTATGCGTTATGCGTTATGCGTTATGCGTTATGCGTTATGCGTTATGCGTTATGCGTTATGCGTTATGCGTTATGCGTTATGCGTTATGCGTTATGCGTTATGCGTTATGCGTTATGCGTTATGCGTTATGCGTTATGCGTTATGCGTTATGCGTTATGCGTTATGCGTTATGCGTTATGCGTTATGCGTTATGCGTTATGCGTTATGCGTTATGCGTTATGCGTTATGCGTTATGCGTTATGCGTTATGCGTTATGCGTTATGCGTTATGCGTTATGAGTTATGCGTTATGCGTTATGCGTTATGCGTTATGCGTTATGCGTTATGCGTTATGCGTTATGCGTTATGCGTTATGCGTTATGCGTTATGCGTTATGCGTTATGCGTTATGCGTTATGCGTTATGCGTTATGCGTTATGAGTTATGCGTTATGCGTTATGCGTTATGCGTTATGCGTTATGCGTTATGAGTTATGCGTTATGCGTTATGCGTTATGCGTTATGCGTTATGCGTTATGCGTTATGCGTTATGCGTTATGCGTTATGCGTTATGCGTTATGCGTTATGCGTTATGCGTTATGCGTTATGCGTTATGCGTTTGCGTTATGCGTTATGCGTTATGCGTTATGCGTTATGCGTTATTCGTTATGCGTTATGCGTTATGCGTTATGCGTTATGCGTTATGCGTCATGCGTTATGCGTTATGCGTCATGCGTTATGCGTTATGCGTTATGCGTTATGCGTTATGCGTTATGCGTTATGCGTTATGCGTTATGCGTTATGCGTTATGCGTTATGCGTTATGCGTTATGCGTTATGCGTTATGCGTTATGCGTTATGCGTTATGCGTTATGCGTTATGCGTTATGCGTTATGCGTTATGCGTTATGCGTTATGCGTTATGCGTTATGCGTTATGCGTTATGCGTTATGCGTTATGCGTTATGCGTTATGCGTTATGCGATATGTGTTATGCGTTATGCGTTACGCGTTATACATTATGCGTTATGCGTTATACGTTATGCGTTATGCGTTATCCGTTATGCGTTAGGCGTTAAGCGTTATGCGTTATTCGTTATACGTTATGCGTTACGCGTTATACGTTATGCGTTATGCGTTATACGTTATGCGTTATGCGTTATCCGTTATGCGTTAGGCGTTAAGCGTTATGCGTTATTCGTTATGCGTTATGCGTTACGCGTTATACGTTATGCGTTATGCGTGATGCGTTATGCGTTATGCGTTATGGGCTATGCGTTAAGCGTTATGCGTTATGCATTATGCGTTATGCGTTATGCGTTATGCGTTATGCGTTAAGCGTTATGCGTTATGCGTTATGCGTTATGCGTTATGCGTTATGCGTTATGCGTTATGCGTTATGCGTTATGCGTTATGCGTTATGCGTTATGCGTTATGCGTTATGCGTTATGCGTTATGCGTTATGCGTTATGCGTTATGCGTTATGCGTTATGCGTTATGCGTTATGCGTTATGCGTTATGCGTTATGCGTTATGCGTTATGCGTTATGCGTTATGCGTTATGCGTTATGCGTTATGCGTTATGCGTTATGCGTTATGCGTTATGCGTTATGCGTTATGCGTTATGCGTTATGCGTTATGCGTTATGCGTTATGCGTTATGCGTTATGCGTTATGCGTTATGCGTTATGCGTTATGCGTTATGCGTTATGCGTTATGCGTTATGCGTTATGCGTTATGCGTTATGCGTTATGCGTTATGCGTTATGCGTTATGCGTTATGCGTTATGCGTTATGCGTTATGCGTTATGCGTTATGCGTTATGCGTTATGCGTTATGGGTTATGCGTTATGCGTTATGCGTTATGCGTTATGCGTTATGCGTTATGCGTTATGCGTTATGCGTTATGCGTTATGCGTTATGCGTTATGCGTTATGCGTTATGCGTTATGCGTTATGCGTTATGCGTTATGCGTTATGCGTTATGCGTTATGCGTTATGCGTTATGCGTTATGCGTTATGCGTTATGCGTTATGCGTTATGCGTTATGCGTTATGCGTTATGCGTTATGCGTTATGCGTTATGCGTTATGCGTTATGCGTTATGCGTTATGCGTTACGCGTTATGCGTTATTCGTTATGCGTTATGCGTTACGCGTTATGCGTTATGCGTTATGCGTGATGCGTTATGCGTTATGCGTTATGGGCTATGCGTTAAGCGTTATGCGTTATGCGTTATGCGATATGTGTTATGCGTTATGCGTTATGCGTTACGCGTTATACGTTATGCGTTATGCGTTATACGTTATGCGTTATGCGTTATGCGTTATGCGTTATGCGTTATGCGTTATGCGTTACGCGTTATGCGTTATTCGTTATGCGTTATGCGTTACGCGTTATGCGTTATGCGTTATGCGTGATGCGTTATGCGTTATGCGTTATGCGTTATGCGTTACGCGTTATGCGTTATTCGTTATGCGTTATGCGTTACGCGTTATGCGTTATGCGTTATGCGTGATGCGTTATGCGTTATGCGTTATGGGCTATGCGTTAAGCGTTATGCGTTATGCGTTATGCGATATGTGTTATGCGTTATGCGTTATGCGTTACGCGTTATACGTTATGCGTTATGCGTTATACGTTATGCGTTATGCGTTATCCGTTATGCGTTAGGCGTTAAGCGTTATGCGTTATTCGTTATGCGTTATGCGTTACGCGTTATACGTTATGCGTTATGCGTGATGCGTTATGCGTTATGCGTTATGGGCTATGCGTTAAGCGTTATGCGTTATGCATTATGCGTTATGCGTTATGCGTTATGCGTTATGCGTTAAGCGTTATGCGTTATGCGTTATGCGTTATGCGTTATGCGTTATGCGTTATGCGTTATGCGTTATGCGTTATGCGTTATGCGTTATGCGTTATGCGTTATGCGTTATGCGTTATGCGTTATGCGTTATGCGTTATGCGTTATGCGTTATGCGTTATGCGTTATGCGTTATGCGTTATGCGTTATGCGTTATGCGTTATGCGTCATGCGTTATGCGTTATGCGTTATGCGTTATGCGTTATGCGTTATGCGTTATGCGTTATGCGTTATGCGTTATGCGTTATGCGTTATGCGTTATGCGTTATGCGTTATGCGTTATGCGTTATGCGTTATGCGTTATGCGTTATGCGTTATGCGTTATGCGTTATGCGTTATGCGTTATGGGCTATGCGTTAAGCGTTATGCGTTATGCATTATGCGTTATGCGTTATGCGTTATGCGTTATGCGTTAAGCGTTATGCGTTATGCGTTATGCGTTATGCGTTATGCGTTATGCGTTATGCGTTATGCGTTATGCGTTATGCGTTATGCGTTATGCGTTATGACTTTTTCATTGAACGTTATGCGTTATGTGTTATGCGTTATGCGTTATGCGTTATGCGTTATGCGTTATGCGTTATGCGTTATGCGTTATGCGTTATGCGTTATGCGTTATGCGTTATGCGTTATGCGTTATGCGTTATGCGTTATGCGTTATGCGTTATGCGTTATGCGTTATGCGTTATGCGTTATGCGTTATGCGTTATGCGTTATGCGTTATGCGTTATGCGTTATGCGATATGCGTTATGCGTTATGCGTTATGCGTTATGCGTTATGCGTTATGCGTTATGCGTTATGCGTTATGCGTTATGCGTTATGCGTTATGCGTTATTCGTTATGCGTTATACGTTATGCGTTATGCGTTATGCGTTATGCGTTATGCGTCATGCGTTATGCGTTATGCGTCATGCGTTATGCGTTATGCGTTATGCGTTATGCGTTATGCGTTATGCGTTATGCGTTATGCGTTATGCGTTATGCGTTATGCGTTATGCGTTATGCGTTATGCGTTATGCGTTATGCGTTATGCGTTATGCGTTATGCGTTATGCGTTATGCGTTATGCGTTATGCGTTATGCGTTATGCGTTATGCGTTATGCGTTATGCGTTATGCGTTATGCGTTATGCGATATGTGTTATGCGTTATGCGTTATGCGTTACGCGTTATACGTTATGCGTTATGCGTTATACGTTATGCGTTATGCGTTATCCGTTATGCGTTAGGCGTTAAGCGTTATGCGTTATTCGTTATGCGTTATGCGTTACGCGTTATACGTTATGCGTTATGCGTGATGCGTTATGCGTTATGCGTTATGGGCTATGCGTTAAGCGTTATGCGTTATGCATTATGCGTGATGCGTTATGCGTTATGCGTTATGGGCTATGCGTTAAGCGTTATGCGTTATGCATTATGCGTTATGCGTTATGCGTTATGCGTTATGCGTTAAGCGTTATGCGTTATGCGTTATGCGTTATGCGTTATGCGTTATGCGTTATGCGTTATGCGTTATGCGTTATGCGTTATGCGTTATGCGTTATGCGTTATGCGTTATGCGTTATGCGTTATGCGTTATGCGTTATGCGTTATGCGTTATGCGTTATGCGTTATGCGTTATGCGTTATGCGTTATCCGTTATGCGTTATGACTTTTTCATTGAACGTTATGCGTTATGTGTTTTGCGTTATGCGTTATGCGTTATGCGTTATGCGTTATGCGTTATGCGTTATGCGTTATGCGTTATGCGTTATGCGTTATGCGTTATGCGTTATGCGTTATGCGTTATGCGTTATGCGTTATGCGTTATGCGTTATGCGTTATGCGTTATGCGTTATGCGTTATGCGTTATGCGTTATGCGTTATGCGTTATGCGTGATGCGTCATGCGTTATGCGTTATGCGTCATGCGTTATGCGTTATGCGTAATGCGTTATGCGTTAAGCGTTATGCGTTAAGCGTTATGCGTTATGCGATATGCGTTATGCGTTATGCGTTATGCGTTATGCGTTATGCGTTATGCGTTATGCGTTATGCGTTATGCGTTATGCGTTATGCGTTATGCGTTATGCGTTATGCGTTATGCGTTATGCGTTATGCGTTATGCGTTATGCGTTATGCGTTATGCGTTATGCGTTATGCGTTATGCGTTATGCGTTATGCGTTATGCGTTATGCATTATGCGTTATGCGTTATGCGTTATGCGTTATGCGTTATGCGTTATGCGTTATGCGTTATGCGTTATGCGTTATGCGTTATGCGTTATGCGTTATGCGTTATGCGTTATGCGTTATGCGTTATGCGTTATGCGTTATGCGTTATGCGTTATGCGTCTTGCGTTATCCGTTATGCGTTATGCGTTATGCGTTATGCGTTATGCGTTATGCGTTATGCGTTATGCGTTATGCGTTATGCGTTATGCGTTATGCGTTATGCGTTATGCGTTATGCGTTATGCGTTATGCGTTATGCGTTATGCGTTATGCGTTATGCGTTATGCGTTATGCGTTATGCGTTATGCGTTATGGGTTATGCGTTATGCGTTATTCGTTATGCGTTATGCGTTATGCGTTATCCGTTATGCGTTATGCGTTATGCGTTATGGGTTATGCGTTATGCGTTATTCGTTATGCGTTATGCGTTATCCGTTATGCGTTATGCGTTATGCGTTATGCGTTATGCGTTATGCGTTATGCGTTATGCGTTATGCGTTATGCGTTATGCGTTATGCGTTATGCGTTATGCGTTATGCGTTATGCGTTATGCGTTATGCGTTATGCGTTATGCGTTATGCGTTATGCGTTATGCGTTATGCGTTATGCGTTATGCGTTATGCGTTATGCGTTATGCGTTATGCGTTATGCGTTATGCGTTATGCGTTATGCGTTATGCGTTATGCGTTATGCGTTACGCGTTATGCGTTATTCGTTATGCGTTATGCGTTACGCGTTATGCGTTATGCGTTATGCGTGATGCGTTATGCGTTATGCGTTATGGGCTATGCGTTAAGCGTTATGCGTTATGCGTTATGCGATATGTGTTATGCGTTATGCGTTATGCGTTACGCGTTATACGTTATGCGTTATGCGTTATACGTTATGCGTTATGCGTTATGCGTTATGCGTTATGCGTTATGCGTTATGCGTTACGCGTTATGCGTTATTCGTTATGCGTTATGCGTTACGCGTTATGCGTTATGCGTTATGCGTGATGCGTTATGCGTTATGCGTTATGCGTTATGCGTTACGCGTTATGCGTTATTCGTTATGCGTTATGCGTTACGCGTTATGCGTTATGCGTTATGCGTGATGCGTTATGCGTTATGCGTTATGGGCTATGCGTTAAGCGTTATGCGTTATGCGTTATGCGATATGTGTTATGCGTTATGCGTTATGCGTTACGCGTAATACGTTATGCGTTATGCGTTATACGTTATGCGTTATGCGTTATCCGTTATGCGTTAGGCGTTAAGCGTTATGCGTTATTCGTTATGCGTTATGCGTTACGCGTTATACGTTATGCGTTATGCGTGATGCGTTATGCGTTATGCGTTATGGGCTATGCGTTAAGCGTTATGCGTTATGCATTATGCGTTATGCGTTATGCGTTATGCGTTATGCGTTAAGCGTTATGCGTTATGCGTTATGCGTTATGCGTTATGCGTTAAGCGTTATGCGTTAAGCGTTATGCGTTATGCGATATGCGTTATGCGTTATGCGTTATGCGTTATGCGTTAAGCGTTATGCGTTATTCGTTATGCGTTATGCGTTATGCGTTATGCGTTATGCGTTATGCGTTATGCGTTATGCGTTATGCGTTATGCGTTATGCGTTATGCGTTATGCGTTATGCGTTATGCGTTATGCGTTATGCGTTATGCGTTATGCGTTATGCGTCATGCGTTATGCGTTATGCGTTATCCGTTATGCGTTATGCGTTATGCGTAATGCGTTATGCGTTAAGCGTTATGCGTTAAGCGTTATGCGTTATGCGATATGCGTTATGCGTTATGCGTTATGCGTTATGCGTTATGCGTTATGCGTTATGCGTTATGCGTTATGCGTTATGCGTTATGCGTTATGCGTTATGCGTTATGCGTTATGCGTTATGCGTTATGCGTTATGCGTTATGCGTTATGCGTTATGCGTTATGCGTTATGCGTTATGCGTTATGCGTTATGCGTTATGCGTCTTGCGTTTTCCGTTATGCGTTATGCGTTATCCGTTATGCGTTATGCGCGATGCGTTATGCGTTATGCGTTATGGGCTATGCGTTAAGCGTTATGCGTTATGCATTATGCGTTACGCGTTATGCGTTAGGCGTTATGCGTTAAGCGTTATGCGATATGCGTTATGCGTTATGCGTTATGCGTTATGCGTTATGCGTTATGCGTTATGCGTTATGCGTTATGCGTTATGCGTTATGCGTTATGCGTTATGCGTTATGCGTTATGCGTTATGCGTTATGCGTTATGCGTTATGCGTTATGCGTTATGCGTTATGCGTTATGCGTTATGCGTTATGCATTATGCGTTATGCGTTATGCGTTATGCGTTATGCGTTATGCGTTATGCGTTATGCGTCATGCGTTATCCGTTATGCGTTATGCGTTATGCGTAATGCGTTATGCGTTAAGCGTTATGCGTTAAGCGTTATGCGTTAAGCGTTATGCGTTATGCAATATGCGTTATGCGTTATGCGTTATGCGTTATGCGTTATGCGTTATGCGTTATGCGTTATGCGTTATGCGTTATGCGTTATGCGTTATGCGTTATGCGTTATGCGTTATGCGTTATGCGTTATGCGTTATGCGTTATGCGTTATGCGTTATGCGTTATGCGTTATGCGTTATGCGTTATGCGTTATGCGTTATGCGTTATGCGTTATGCGTTATGCGTTATGCGTTATGCGTTATGCGTTATGCGTTATGCGTTATGCGTTATGCGTTATGCGTTATGCGTTATGCGTTATGCGTTATGCGTTATGCGTTATGCGTTATGCGTTATGCGTTATGCGTTATGCGTTATGCGTTATGCGTTATGCGTTATGCGTTATGCGTTATGCGTTATGCGTTATGCGTTATGCGTTATGCGTTATGCGTTATGCGTTATGCGTTATGCGTTATGCGTTATGCGTTATGCGTTATGCGTTATGCGTTATGCGTTATGCGTTATGCGTTATGCGTTATGCGTTATGCGTTATGCGTTATGCGTTATGCGTTATGCGTTATGCGTTATGCGTTATGCGTTATGCGTTATGCGTTATGCGTTATGCGTTATGCGTTATGCGTTATGCGTTATGCGTAATGCGTTATGCGTTAAGCGTTATGCGTTAAGCGTTATGCGTTATGCGATATGCGTTATGCGTTATGCGTTATGCGTTATGCGTTATGCGTTATGCGTTATGCGTTATGCGTTATGCGTTATGCGTTATGCGTTATGCGTTATGCGTTATGCGTTATGCGTTATGCGTCTTGCGTTTTCCGTTATGCGTTATGCGTTATGCGTTATGGGTTATGCGTTATGCGTTATGCGTTATTCGTTATGCGTTATGCGTTATGCGTTATGCGTTATGCGTTATGCGTTATGCGTTATGCGTCTTGCGTTTTCCGTTATGCGTTATGCGTTACGCGTTATGCGTTATGGGTTATGCGTTATGCGTTATGCGTTATTCGTTATGCGTTATGCGTTATGCGTTATCCGTTATGCGTTATGCGTTATGCGTTATGCGTTATCCGTTATGCGTTATGCGCGATGCGTTATGCGTTATGCGTTATGGGCTATGCGTTAAGCGTAATGCGTTATGCATTATGCGTTACGCGTTATTTGTTAGGCGTTATGCGTTAAGCGTTATGCGTTATGCGTTATGCGTTATGCGTTATGCGTTATGCGTTATGCGTTATGCGTTATGCGTTATGCGTTATGCGTTATGCGTTATGCGTTATGCGTTATGCGTTATGCGTTATGCGTTATGCGTTATGCGTTATGCGTTATGCGTTATGCGTTATGCGTTATGCGTTATGCGTTATGCGTTATGCGTCATGCGTTATCCGTTATGCGTTATGCGTTATGCGTAATGCGTTATGCGTTAAGCGTTATGCGTTAAGCGTTATGCGTTATGCGATATGCGTTATGCGTTATGCGTTATGCGTTATGCGTTATGCGTTATGCGTTATGCGTTATGCGTTATGCGTTATGCGTTATGCGTTATGCGTTATGCGTTATGCGTTATGCGTTATGCGTTATGCGTTATGCGTTATGCGTTATGCGTTATGCGTTATGCGTTATGCGTTATGCGTTATGCGTTATGCGTTATGCGTTATGCGTTATGCGTTATGCGTTATGCGTTATGCGTTATGCGTTATGCGTTATGCGTTATGCGTTATGCGTTATGCGTTATGCGTTATGCGTTATCCGTTATGCGTTATCCGTTATGCGTTATGCGTTAAGCGTTATGCGTTATGCGTTATGCGTTAATGCGTTATGCGTTATGCGTTATGCGTTATGCGTTATGCGTTATGCGTTATGCGTTACGCGTTATGCGTTATTCGTTATGCGTTATGCGTTACGCGTTATACGTTATGCGTTATGCGTGATGCGTTATGCGTTATGCGTTATGGGCTATGCGTGAAGCGTTATGCGTTATGCATTATGTGTTATGCGTTATGCGTTATGCGTTATGCGTTAAGCGTTATGCGTTATGCGTTATGCGTTATGCGTTAAGCGTTATGCGTTATGCGTTATGCGTCATGCGTTATGCGTTATGCGTTATGCGTTATGCGTTATGCGTTATGCGTTATGCGTTATGCGTTATGCGTTATGCGTTATGCGTTATGCGTTATTCGTTATGCGTTATGCGTTATGCGTTATGCGTTATGCGTTATGGGTTATGCGTTATGCGTTATGCGTTATTCGTTATGCGTTATGCGTTATGCGTTATCCGTTATGCGTTATGCGTTATGCGTTATGCGTTATGCGTTATCCGTTATGCGTTATGCGCGATGCGTTATGCGTTATGCGTTATGGGCTATGCGTTAAGCGTTATGCGTTATGCATTATGCGTTACGCGTTATGCGTTAGGCGTTATGCGTTAAGCGTTATGCGTTATGCGTTATGCGTTATGCGTTATGCGTTATGTGTTATGCGTTATGCGTTATGCGTTATGCGTTATGCGTTATGCGTTATGCGTTATGCGTTATGCGTTATGCGTTATGCGTTATGCGTTATGCGTTATGCGTTATGCGTTATGCGTTATGCGTTATGCGTTATGCGTTATGCGTTATGCGTTATGCGTTATGCGTCATGCGTTATCCGTTATGCGTTATGCGTTATGCGTAATGCGTTATGCGTTAAGCGTTATGCGTTAAGCGTTATGCGTTATGCGATATGCGTTATGCGTTATGCGTTATGCGTTATGCGTTATGCGTTATGCGTTATGCGTTATGCGTTATGCGTTATGCGTTATGCGTTATGCGTTATGCGTTATGCGTTATGCGTTATGCGTTATGCGTTATCCGTTATGCGTTATGCGTTATGCGTTATGCGTTATCCGTTATGCGTTATGCGCGATGCGTTATGCGTTATGCGTTATGGGCTATGCGTTAAGCGTTATGCGTTAAGCGTTATGCGTTAAGCGTTATGCGTTATGCGATATGCGTTATGCGTTATGCGTTATGCGTTATGCGTTATGCGTTATGCGTTATGCGTTATGCGTTATGCGTTATGCGTTATGCGTTATGCGTTATGCGTTATGCGTTATGCGTTATGCGTTATGCGTTATGCGTTATGCGTTATGCGTTATGCGTTATGCGTTATGCGTTATGCGTTATGCGTTATGCGTTATGCGTTATGCGTTATGCGTTATGCGTTATGCGTTATGCGTTATGCGTTATGCGTTATGCGTTATGCGTTATGCGTTATGCGTTATGCGTTATGCGTTATGCGTTATGCGTTATGCGTTATGCGTTATGCGTTATGCGTCTTGCGTTTTCCGTTATGCGTTATGCGTTATGCGTTATGGGTTATGCGTTATGCGTTATGCGTTATTCGTTATGCGTTATGCGTTATGCGTTATGCGTTATGCGTTATGCGTTATGCGTTATGCGTTATGCGTCTTGCGTTTTCCGTTATGCGTTATGCGTTATGCGTTATGCGTTATGGGTTATGCGTTATGCGTTATGCGTTATTCGTTATGCGTTATGCGTTATGCGTTATCCGTTATGCGTTATGCGTTATGCGTTATGCGTTATCCGTTATGCGTTATGCGCGATGCGTTATGCGTTATGCGTTATGGGCTATGCGTTAAGCGTAATGCGTTATGCATTATGCGTTACGCGTTATTTGTTAGGCGTTATGCGTTAAGCGTTATGCGTTATGCGTTATGCGTTATGCGTTATGCGTTATGCGTTATGCGTTATGCGTTATGCGTTATGCGTTATGCGTTATGCGTTATGCGTTATGCGTTATGCGTTATGCGTTATGCGTTATGCGTTATGCGTTATCCGTTATGCGTTATCCGTTATGCGTTATGCGTTAAGCGTTATGCGTTATGCGTTATGCGTTAATGCGTTATGCGTTATGCGTTATGCGTTATGCGTTATGCGTTATGCGTTATGCGTTACGCGTTATGCGTTATTCGTTATGCGTTATGCGTTACGCGTTATACGTTATGCGTTATGCGTGATGCGTTATGCGTTATGCGTTATGGGCTATGCGTGAAGCGTTATGCGTTATGCATTATGTGTTATGCGTTATGCGTTATGCGTTATGCGTTAAGCGTTATGCGTTATGCGTTATGCGTTATGCGTTAAGCGTTATGCGTTATGCGTTATGCGTCATGCGTTATGCGTTATGCGTTATGCGTTATGCGTTATGCGTTATGCGTTATGCGTTATGCGTTATGCGTTATGCGTTATGCGTTATGCGTTATTCGTTATGCGTTATGCGTTATGCGTTATGCGTTATGCGTTATGGGTTATGCGTTATGCGTTATGCGTTATTCGTTATGCGTTATGCGTTATGCGTTATCCGTTATGCGTTATGCGTTATGCGTTATGCGTTATGCGTTATCCGTTATGCGTTATGCGCGATGCGTTATGCGTTATGCGTTATGGGCTATGCGTTAAGCGTTATGCGTTATGCATTATGCGTTACGCGTTATGCGTTAGGCGTTATGCGTTAAGCGTTATGCGTTATGCGTTATGCGTTATGCGTTATGCGTTATGTGTTATGCGTTATGCGTTATGCGTTATGCGTTATGCGTTATGCGTTATGCGTTATGCGTTATGCGTTATGCGTTATGCGTTATGCGTTATGCGTTATGCGTTATGCGTTATGCGTTATGCGTTATGCGTTATGCGTTATGCGTTATGCGTTATGCGTTATGCGTTATGCGTTATGCGTCATGCGTTATCCGTTATGCGTTATGCGTTATGCGTAATGCGTTATGCGTTAAGCGTTATGCGTTAAGCGTTATGCGTTATGCGATATGCGTTATGCGTTATGCGTTATGCGTTATGCGTTATGCGTTATGCGTTATGCGTTATGCGTTATGCGTTATGCGTTATGCGTTATGCGTTATGCGTTATGCGTTATGCGTTATGCGTTATGCGTTATGCGTTATCCGTTATGCGTTATGCGTTATGCGTTATGCGTTATCCGTTATGCGTTATGCGCGATGCGTTATGCGTTATGCGTTATGGGCTATGCGTTAAGCGTTATGCGTTAAGCGTTATGCGTTAAGCGTTATGCGTTATGCGATATGCGTTATGCGTTATGCGTTATGCGTTATGCGTTATGCGTTATGCGTTATGCGTTATGCGTTATGCGTTATGCGTTATGCGTTATGCGTTATGCGTTATGCGTTATGCGTTATGCGTTATGCGTTATGCGTTATGCGTTATGCGTTATGCGTTATGCGTTATGCGTTATGCGTTATGCGTTATGCGTTATGCGTTATGCGTTATGCGTTATGCGTTATGCGTTATGCGTTATGCGTTATGCGTTATGCGTTATGCGTTATGCGTTATGCGTTATGCGTTATGCGTTATGCGTTATGCGTTATGCGTTATCCGTTATGCGTTATCCGTTATGCGTTATGCGTTAAGCGTTATGCGTTATGCGTTATGCGTTAATGCGTTATGCGTTATGCGTTATGCGTTATGCGTTATGCGTTATGCGTTACGCGTTATGCGTTATTCGTTATGCGTTATGCGTTACGCGTTATACGTTATGCGTTATGCGTGATGCGTTATGCGTTATGCGTTATGGGCTATGCGTGAAGCGTTATGCGTTATGCATTATGTGTTATGCGTTATGCGTTATGCGTTATGCGTTATGCGTTAAGCGTTATGCGTTATGCGTTATGCGTTATGCGTTAAGCGTTATGCGTTATGCGTTATGCGTCATGCGTTATGCGTTATGCGTTATGCGTTATGCGTTATGCGTTATGCGTTATGCGTTATGCGTTATGCGTTATGCGTTATGCGTTATGCGTTATGCGTTATGCGTTATGCGTTATGCGTTATGCGTTATGCGTTATCCGTTATGCGTTATGCGTTATGCGTTATGCGTTATCCGTTATGCGTTATGCGCGATGCGTTATGCGTTATGCGTTATGGGCTATGCGTTAAGCGTTATGCGTTATGCATTATGCGTTACGCGTTATGCGTTAGGCGTTATGCGTTAAGCGTTATGCGTTATGCGTTATGCGTTATGCGTTATGCGTTATGCGTTATGCGTTATGCGTTATGCGTTATGCGTTATGCGTTATGCGTTATGCGTTATGCGTTATGCGTTATGCGTTATGCGTTATGCGTTATGCGTTATGCGTTATGCGTTATGCGTCATGCGTTATCCGTTATGCGTTATGCGTTATGCGTTATGCGTTATGCGTTAAGCGTTATGCGTTAAGCGTTATGCGTTATGCGATATGCGTTATGCGTTATGCGTTATGCGTTATGCGTTATGCGTTATGCGTTATGCGTTATGCGTTATGCGTTATGCGTTATGCGTTATGCGTTATGCGTTATGCGTTATGCGTTATGCGTTATGCGTTATGCGTTATGCGTTATGCGTTATGCGTTATGCGTTATGCGTTATGCGTTATGCGTTATGCGTTATGCGTTATGCGTTATGCGTTATGCGTTATGCGTTATGCGTTATGCGTTATGCGTTATGCGTTATGCGTTATGCGTTATCCGTTATGCGTTATCCGTTATGCGTTATGCGTTAAGCGTTATGCGTTATGCGTTATGCGTTAATGCGTTATGCGTTATGCGTTATGCGTTATGCGTTATGCGTTATGCGTTACGCGTTATGCGTTATTCGTTATGCGTTATGCGTTACGCGTTATACGTTATGCGTTATGCGTGATGCGTTATGCGTTATGCGTTATGGGCTATGCGTGAAGCGTTATGCGTTATGCATTATGTGTTATGCGTTATGCGTTATGCGTTATGCGTTATGCGTTAAGCGTTATGCGTTATGCGTTATGCGTTATGCGTTATGCGTTAAGCGTTATGCGTTATGCGTTATGCGTCATGCGTTATGCGTTATGCGTTATGCGTTATGCGTTATGCGTTATGCGTTATGCGTTATGCGTTATGCGTTATGCGTTATGCGTTATGCGTTATGCGTTATGCGTTATGCGTTATGCGTTATGCGTTATGCGTTATGCGTTATGCGTTATGCGTTATGCGTTATGCGTTATGCGTTATGCGTTATGCGTTATGCGTTATGCGTTATGCGTTATGCGTTATGCGTTATGCGTTATGCGTTATGCGTTATGCGTTATGCGTTATGCGTTATGCGTTATGCGTTATGCGTTATGCGTTATGCGTTATGCGTTATGCGTTATGCGTTATGCGTTATGCGTTATGCGTTATGCGTTATGCGTTATGCGTTATGCGTTATGCGTTATGCGTTATGCGTTATGCGTTATGCGTTATGCGTTATGCGTTATGCGTTATGCGTTATGCGTTATGCGTTATGCGTTATGCGTTATGCGTTATGCGTTATGCGTTATGCGTTATGCGTTATGCGTCATGCGTTATCCGTTATGCGTTATGCGTTATGCGTTATGCGTTATGCGTTAAGCGTTATGCGTTAAGCGTTATGCGTTATGCGATATGCGTTATGCGTTATGCGTTATGCGTTATGCGTTATGCGTTATGCGTTATGCGTTATGCGTTATGCGTTATGCGTTATGCGTTATGCGTTATGCGTTATGCGTTATGCGTTATGCGTTATGCGTTATGCGTTATGCGTTATGCGTTATGCGTTATGCGTTATGCGTTATGCGTTATGCGTTATGCGTTATGCGTTATGCGTTATGCGTTATGCGTTATGCGTTATGCGTTATGCGTTATGCGTTATGCGTTATGCGTTATGCGTTATGCGTTATGCGTTATGCGTTATCCGTTATGCGTTATCCGTTATGCGTTATGCGTTAAGCGTTATGCGTTATGCGTTATGCGTTAATGCGTTATGCGTTATGCGTTATGCGTTATGCGTTATGCGTAACGCGTTATGCGTTATTCGTTATGCGTTATGCGTTACGCGTTATACGTTATGCGTTATGCGTGATGCGTTATGCGTTATGCGTTATGGGCTATGCGTGAAGCGTTATGCGTTATGCATTATGTGTTATGCGTTATGCGTTATGCGTTATGCGTTAAGCGTTATGCGTTATGCGTTATGCGTTATGCGTTAAGCGTTATGCGTTATGCGTTATGCGTCATGCGTTATGCGTTATGCGTTATGCGTTATGCGTTATGCGTTATGCGTTCTGCGTTATGCGTTATGCGTTATACGTTATGCGTTATGCGTTATGCGTTATGCGTTATGCGTTATGCGTTATGCGTTATGCGTTATGCGTTATGCGTTATGCGTTATGCGTTATGCGTTATGCGTTATGCGTTATGCGTTATGCGTTATGCGTTATGCGTTATGCGTTATGCGTTATGCGTTATGCGTTATGCGTTATGCGTTATGCGTTATGCGTTATGCGTTATGCGTTATGCGTTATGCGTTATGCGTTATGCGTTATGCGTTATGCGTTATGCGTTATGCGTTATGCGTTATGCGTTATGCGTTATGCGTTATGCGTTATGCGTTATGCGTTATGCGTTATGCGTTATGCGTTATGCGTTATGCGTTATGCGTTATGCGTTATGCGTTATGCGTTATGCGTTATGCGTTATGCGTTATGCGTTATGCGTTATGCGTTATGCGTTATGCGTTATGCGTTATGCGTTATGCGTTATGCGTTATGCGTTATGCGTTATGCGTTATGCGTTATGCGTTATGCGTTATGCGTTATGCGTTATGCGTTATGCGTTATGCGTTATGCGTTATGCGTTATGCGTTATGCGTTATGCGTTATGCGTTATGCGTTATGCGTCATGCGTCATGCGTCTTGCGTTTTCCGTTATGCGTTATGCGTTATGCGTTATGCGTTATGGGTTATGCGTTATGCGTTATGCGTTATTCGTTATGCGTTATGCGTTATGCGTTATGCGTTATGCGTTATGCGTTATGCGTCTTGCGTTTTCCGTTATGCGTTATGCGTTAAGCGTTATGCGTTATGCGATATGCGTTATGCGTTATGCGTTATGCGTTATGCGTTATGCGTTATGCGTTATGCGTTATGCGTTATGCGTTATGCGTTATGCGTTAATGCGTTATGCGTTATGCGTTATGCGTTATGCGTTATGCGTTATGCGTAACGCGTTATGCGTTATTCGTTATGCGTTATGCGTTACGCGTTATACGTTATGCGTTATGCGTGATGCGTTACGCGTTATGCGTTATGGGCTATGCGTGAAGCGTTATGCGTTATGCATTATGTGTTATGCGTTATGCGTTATGCGTTATGCGTTAAGCGTTATGCGTTATGCGTTATGCGTTATGCGTTAAGCGTTATGCGTTATGCGTTATGCGTCATGCGTTATGCGTTATGCGTTATGCGTTATGCGTTATGCGTTATGCGTTATGCGTTATGCGTTATGCGTTATGCGTTATGCGTTATGCGTTATGCGTTATGCGTTATGCGTTATGCGTTATGCGTTATGCGTTATGCGTTATGCGTTATGCGTTATGCGTTATGCGTTATGCGTTATGCGTTATGCGTTATGCGTTATGCGTTATGCGTTATGCGTTATGCGTTATGCGTTATGCGTTATGCGTTATGCGTTATGCGTTATGCGTTATGCGTTATGCGTTATGCGTTATGCGTTATGCGTTATGCGTTATGCGTTATGCGTTATGCGTTATGCGTTATGCGTTATGCGTTATGCGTTATGCGTTATGCGTTATGCGTTATGCGTTATGCGTTATGCGTTATGCGTTATGCGTTATGCGTTATGCGTTATGCGTTATGCGTTATGCGTTATGCGTTATGCGTTATGCGTTATGCGTTATGCGTTATGCGTTATGCGTTATGCGTTATGCGTTATGCGTTATGCGTTATGCGTTATGCGTTATGCGTTATGCGTTATGCGTTATGCGTTATGCGTTATGCGTTATGCGTTATGCGTTATGCGTTATGCGTTATGCGTTATGCGTTATGCGTTATGCGTTATGCGTTATGCGTTATGCGTTATGCGTTATGCGTTATGCGTTATGCGTTATGCGTTATGCGTTATGCGTTATGCGTTATGCGTTATGCGTTATGCGTTATGCGTTATGCGTTATGCGTTATGCGTTATGCGTTATGCGTTATGCGTTATGCGTTATGCGTTATGCGTCTTGCGTTTTCCGTTATGCGTTATGCGTTATGCGTTATGGGTTATGCGTTATGCGTTATGCGTTATTCGTTATGCGTTATGCGTTATGCGTTATGCGTTATGCGTTATGCGTTATGCGTCTTGCGTTTTCCGTTATGCGTTATGCGTTATGCGTTATGCGTTATGCGTTATGGGTTATGCGTTATGCGTTATGCGTTATTCGTTATGCGTTATGCGTTATGCGTTATCCGTTATGCGTTATGCGTTATGCGTTATGCGTTATCCGTTATGCGTTATGCGCGATGCGTTATGCGTTATGCGTTATGGGCTATGCGTTAAGCGTTATGCGTTATGCATTATGCGTTACGCGTTATGCGTTAGGCGTTATGCGTTAAGCGTTATGCGTTATGCGTTATGCGTTATGCGTTATGCGTTATGCGTTATGCGTTATGCGTTATGCGTTATGCGTTATGCGTTATGCGTTATGCGTTATGCGTTATGCGTTATGCGTTATGCGTTATGCGTTATGCGTTATGCGTTATGCGTTATGCGTTATGCGTTATGCGTTATGCGTTATGCGTTATGCGTTATGCGTTATGCGTTATGCGTTATGCGTTATGCGTTATGCGTTATGCGTTATGCGTTATGCGTTATGCGTTATGCGTCTTGCGTTTTCCGTTATGCGTTATGCGTTATGCGTTATGCGTTATGCGTTATGGGTTATGCGTTATGCGTTATGCGTTATTCGTTATGCGTTATGCGTTATGCGTTATGCGTTATGCGTTATGCGTTATGCGTCTTGCGTTTTCCGTTATGCGTTATGCGTTATGCGTTATGCGTTATGGGTTATGCGTTATGCGTTATGCGTTATTCGTTATGCGTTATGCGTTATGCGTTATCCGTTATGCGTTATGCGTTATGCGTTATGCGTTATCCGTTATGCGTTATGCGCGATGCGTTATGCGTTATGCGTTATGGGCTATGCGTTAAGCGTTATGCGTTATGCATTATGCGTTACGCGTTATGCGTTAGGCGTTATGCGTTAAGCGTTATGCGTTATGCGTTATGCGTTATGCGTTATGCGTTATGCGTTATGCGTTATGCGTTATGCGTTATGCGTTATGCGTTATGCGTTATGCGTTATGCGTTATGCGTTATGCGTTATGCGTTATGCGTTATGCGTTATGCGTTATGCGTTATGCGTTATGCGTTATGCGTTATGCGTTATGCGTTATGCGTTATGCGTTATGCGTTATGCGTTATGCGTTATGCGTTATGCGTTATGCGTTATGCGTTATGCGTTATGCGTTATGCGTTATGCGTTATGCGTTATGCGTTATGCGTTATGCGTTATGCGTTATGCGTTATGCGTTATGCGTTATGCGTCTTGCGTTTTCCGTTATGCGTTATGCGTTATGCGTTATGCGTTATGCGTTATGGGTTATGCGTTATGCGTTATGCGTTATTCGTTATGCGTTATGCGTTATGCGTTATCCGTTATGCGTTATGCGTTATGCGTTATGCGTTATCCGTTAGGCGTTATGCGCGATGCGTTATGCGTTATGCGTTATGGGCTATGCGTTAAGCGTTATGCGTAATGCGTTATGCGTTAAGCGTTATGCGTTAAGCGTTATGCGTTATGCGATATGCGTTATGCGTTATGCGTTAAGCGTTATGCGTTAAGCGTTATGCGTTATGCGATATGCGTTATGCGTTATGCGTTATGCGTTATGCGTTATGCGTTATGCGTTATGCGTTATGCGTTATGCGTTATGCGTTATGCGTTATGCGTTATGCGTTATGCGTTATGCGTTATGCGTCTTGCGTTTTCCGTTATGCGTTATGCGTTATGCGTTATGCGTTATGCGTTATGCGTTATGCGTTATGGGCTATGCGTTAAGCGTTATGCGTTATGCATTATGCGTTACGCGTTATGCGTTAGGCGTTATGCGTTAAGCGTTATGCGTTATGCGTTATGCGTTATGCGTTATGCGTTATGCGTTATGCGTTATGCGTTATGCGTTATGCGTTATGCGTTATGCGTTATGCGTTATGCGTTATGCGTTATGCGTTATGCGTTATGCGTTATGCGTTATGCGTTATGCGTTATGCGTTATGCGTTATGCGTTATGCGTTATGCGTTATGCGTTATGCGTTATGCGTTATGCGTTATGCGTTATGCGTCTTGCGTTTTCCGTTATGCGTTATGCGTTATGCGTTATGCGTTATGCGTTATGGGTTATGCGTTATGCGTTATGCGTTATTCGTTATGCGTTATGCGTTATGCGTTATGCGTTATGCGTTATGCGTTATGCGTTATGCGTCTTGCGTTTTCCGTTATGCGTTATGCGTTATGCGTTATGCGTTATGGGTTATGCGTTATGCGTTATGCGTTATTCGTTATGCGTTATGCGTTATGCGTTATCCGTTATGCGTTATGCGTTATGCGTTATGCGTTATCCGTTATGCGTTATGCGCGATGCGTTATGCGTTATGCGTTATGGGCTATGCGTTAAGCGTTATGCGTTATGCATTATGCGTTACGCGTTATGCGTTAGGCGTTATGCGTTAAGCGTTATGCGTTATGCGTTATGCGTTATGCGTTATGCGTTATGCGTTATGCGTTATGCGTTATGCGTTATGCGTTATGCGTTATGCGTTATGCGTTATGCGTTATGCGTTATGCGTTATGCGTTATGCGTTATGCGTTATGCGTTATGCGTTATGCGTTATGCGTTATGCGTTATGCGTTATGCGTTATGCGTTATGCGTTATGCGTTATGCGTTATGCGTTATGCGTTATGCGTTATGCGTTATGCGTTATGCGTTATGCGTTATGCGTTATGCGTTATGCGTTATGCGTCTTGCGTTTTCCGTTATGCGTTATGCGTTATGCGTTATGCGTTATGCGTTATGGGTTATGCGTTATGCGTTATGCGTTATTCGTTATGCGTTATGCGTTATGCGTTATCCGTTATGCGTTATGCGTTATGCGTTATGCGTTATCCGTTAGGCGTTATGCGCGATGCGTTATGCGTTATGCGTTATGGGCTATGCGTTAAGCGTTATGCGTAATGCGTTATGCGTTAAGCGTTATGCGTTAAGCGTTATGCGTTATGCGATATGCGTTATGCGTTATGCGTTAAGCGTTATGCGTTAAGCGTTATGCGTTATGCGATATGCGTTATGCGTTATGCGTTATGCGTTATGCGTTATGCGTTATGCGTTATGCGTTATGCGTTATGCGTTATGCGTTATGCGTTATGCGTTATGCGTTATGCGTTATGCGTTATGCGTTATGCGTTATGCGTTATGCGTTATGCGTTATGCGTTATGCGTTATGCGTTATGCGTTATGCGTTATGCGTTATGCGTTATGCGTCTTGCGTTTTCCGTTATGCGTTATGCGTTATGCGTTATGCGTTATGCGTTATGGGTTATGCGTTATGCGTTATGCGTTATTCGTTATGCGTTATGCGTTATGCGTTATCCGTTATGCGTTATGCGTTATGCGTTATGCGTTATCCGTTAGGCGTTATGCGCGATGCGTTATGCGTTATGCGTTATGGGCTATGCGTTAAGCGTTATGCGTAATGCGTTATGCGTTAAGCGTTATGCGTTAAGCGTTATGCGTTATGCGATATGCGTTATGCGTTATGCGTTAAGCGTTATGCGTTAAGCGTTATGCGTTATGCGATATGCGTTATGCGTTATGCGTTATGCGTTATGCGTTATGCGTTATGCGTTATGCGTTATGCGTTATGCGTTATGCGTTATGCGTTATGCGTTATGCGTTATGCGTTATGCGTTATGCGTCTTGCGTTTTCCGTTATGCGTTATGCGTTATGCGTTATGCGTTATGCGTTATGCGTTATGCGTTATGGGCTATGCGTTAAGCGTTATGCGTTATGCATTATGCGTTACGCGTTATGCGTTAGGCGTTATGCGTTAAGCGTTATGCGTTATGCGTTATGCGTTATGCGTTATGCGTTATGCGTTATGCGTTATGCGTTATGCGTTATGCGTTATGCGTTATGCGTTATGCGTTATGCGTTATGCGTTATGCGTTATGCGTTATGCGTTATGCGTTATGCGTTATGCGTTATGCGTTATGCGTTATGCGTTATGCGTTATGCGTTATGCGTTATGCGTTATGCGTTATGGGCTATGCGTTAAGCGTTATGCGTTATGCGTTATGCGTTATGCGTTATGCGTTATGCGTTATGCGTTATGCGCGATGCGTTATGCGTTATGCGTTATGGGCTATGCGTTAAGCGTTATGCGTTATGCATTATGCGTTACGCGTTATGCGTTAGGCGTTATGCGTTAAGCGTTATGCGTTATGCGTTATGCGTTATGCGTTATGCGTTATGCGTTATGCGTTATGCGTTATGCGTTATGCGTTATGCGTTATGCGTTATGCGTTATGCGTTATGCGTTATGCGTTATGCGTTATGCGTTATGCGTTATGCGTTATGCGTTATGCGTTATGCGTTATGCGTTATGCGTTATGCGTTATGCGTTATGCGTTATGCGTTATGCGTTATGCGTTATGCGTTATGCGTTATGCGTTATGCGTTATGCGTCTTGCGTTTTCCGTTATGCGTTATGCGTTATGCGTTATGCGTTATGCGTTATGGGTTATGCGTTATGCGTTATGCGTTATTCGTTATGCGTTATGCGTTATGCGTTATGCGTTATGCGTTATGCGTTATGCGTCTTGCGTTTTCCGTTATGCGTTATGCGTTATGCGTTATGCGTTATGGGTTATGCGTTATGCGTTATGCGTTATTCGTTATGCGTTATGCGTTATGCGTTATCCGTTATGCGTTATGCGTTATGCGTTATGCGTTATCCGTTATGCGTTATGCGCGATGCGTTATGCGTTATGCGTTATGGGCTATGCGTTAAGCGTTATGCGTTATGCATTATGCGTTACGCGTTATGCGTTAGGCGTTATGCGTTAAGCGTTATGCGTTATGCGTTATGCGTTATGCGTTATGCGTTATGCGTTATGCGTTATGCGTTATGCGTTATGCGTTATGCGTTATGCGTTATGCGTTATGCGTTATGCGTTATGCGTTATGCGTTATGCGTTATGCGTTATGCGTTATGCGTTATGCGTTATGCGTTATGCGTTATGCGTTATGCGTTATGCGTTATGCGTTATGCGTTATGCGTTATGCGTTATGCGTTATGCGTTATGCGTTATGCGTTATGCGTTATGCGTTATGCGTTATGCGTTATGCGTTATGCGTTATGCGTTATGCGTTATGCGTTATGCGTTATGCGTTATGCGTTATGCGTCTTGCGTTTTCCGTTATGCGTTATGCGTTATGCGTTATGCGTTATGCGTTATGGGTTATGCGTTATGCGTTATGCGTTATTCGTTATGCGTTATGCGTTATGCGTTATCCGTTATGCGTTATGCGTTATGCGTTATGCGTTATCCGTTAGGCGTTATGCGCGATGCGTTATGCGTTATGCGTTATGGGCTATGCGTTAAGCGTTATGCGTAATGCGTTATGCGTTAAGCGTTATGCGTTAAGCGTTATGCGTTATGCGATATGCGTTATGCGTTATGCGTTAAGCGTTATGCGTTAAGCGTTATGCGTTATGCGATATGCGTTATGCGTTATGCGTTATGCGTTATGCGTTATGCGTTATGCGTTATGCGTTATGCGTTATGCGTTATGCGTTATGCGTTATGCGTTATGCGTTATGCGTTATGCGTTATGCGTCTTGCGTTTTCCGTTATGCGTTATGCGTTATGCGTTATGCGTTATGCGTTATGCGTTATGCGTTATGGGCTATGCGTTAAGCGTTATGCGTTATGCATTATGCGTTACGCGTTATGCGTTAGGCGTTATGCGTTAAGCGTTATGCGTTATGCGTTATGCGTTATGCGTTATGCGTTATGCGTTATGCGTTATGCGTTATGCGTTATGCGTTATGCGTTATGCGTTATGCGTTATGCGTTATGCGTTATGCGTTATGCGTTATGCGTTATGCGTTATGCGTTATGCGTTATGCGTTATGCGTTATGCGTTATGCGTTATGCGTTATGCGTTATGCGTTATGCGTTATGCGTTATGCGTTATGCGTTATGCGTCTTGCGTTTTCCGTTATGCGTTATGCGTTATGCGTTATGCGTTATGCGTTATGGGTTATGCGTTATGCGTTATGCGTTATTCGTTATGCGTTATGCGTTATGCGTTATGCGTTATGCGTTATGCGTTATGCGTTATGCGTCTTGCGTTTTCCGTTATGCGTTATGCGTTATGCGTTATGCGTTATGGGTTATGCGTTATGCGTTATGCGTTATTCGTTATGCGTTATGCGTTATGCGTTATCCGTTATGCGTTATGCGTTATGCGTTATGCGTTATCCGTTATGCGTTATGCGCGATGCGTTATGCGTTATGCGTTATGGGCTATGCGTTAAGCGTTATGCGTTATGCATTATGCGTTACGCGTTATGCGTTAGGCGTTATGCGTTAAGCGTTATGCGTTATGCGTTATGCGTTATGCGTTATGCGTTATGCGTTATGCGTTATGCGTTATGCGTTATGCGTTATGCGTTATGCGTTATGCGTTATGCGTTATGCGTTATGCGTTATGCGTTATGCGTTATGCGTTATGCGTTATGCGTTATGCGTTATGCGTTATGCGTTATGCGTTATGCGTTATGCGTTATGCGTTATGCGTTATGCGTTATGCGTTATGCGTTATGCGTTATGCGTTATGCGTTATGCGTTATGCGTTATGCGTTATGCGTTATGCGTTATGCGTCTTGCGTTTTCCGTTATGCGTTATGCGTTATGCGTTATGCGTTATGCGTTATGGGTTATGCGTTATGCGTTATGCGTTATTCGTTATGCGTTATGCGTTATGCGTTATCCGTTATGCGTTATGCGTTATGCGTTATGCGTTATCCGTTAGGCGTTATGCGCGATGCGTTATGCGTTATGCGTTATGGGCTATGCGTTAAGCGTTATGCGTAATGCGTTATGCGTTAAGCGTTATGCGTTAAGCGTTATGCGTTATGCGATATGCGTTATGCGTTATGCGTTAAGCGTTATGCGTTAAGCGTTATGCGTTATGCGATATGCGTTATGCGTTATGCGTTATGCGTTATGCGTTATGCGTTATGCGTTATGCGTTATGCGTTATGCGTTATGCGTTATGCGTTATGCGTTATGCGTTATGCGTTATGCGTTATGCGTTATGCGTTATGCGTTATGCGTTATGCGTTATGCGTTATGCGTTATGCGTTATGCGTTATGCGTTATGCGTTATGCGTTATGCGTCTTGCGTTTTCCGTTATGCGTTATGCGTTATGCGTTATGCGTTATGCGTTATGGGTTATGCGTTATGCGTTATGCGTTATTCGTTATGCGTTATGCGTTATGCGTTATCCGTTATGCGTTATGCGTTATGCGTTATGCGTTATCCGTTAGGCGTTATGCGCGATGCGTTATGCGTTATGCGTTATGGGCTATGCGTTAAGCGTTATGCGTAATGCGTTATGCGTTAAGCGTTATGCGTTAAGCGTTATGCGTTATGCGATATGCGTTATGCGTTATGCGTTAAGCGTTATGCGTTAAGCGTTATGCGTTATGCGATATGCGTTATGCGTTATGCGTTATGCGTTATGCGTTATGCGTTATGCGTTATGCGTTATGCGTTATGCGTTATGCGTTATGCGTTATGCGTTATGCGTTATGCGTTATGCGTTATGCGTCTTGCGTTTTCCGTTATGCGTTATGCGTTATGCGTTATGCGTTATGCGTTATGCGTTATGCGTTATGGGCTATGCGTTAAGCGTTATGCGTTATGCATTATGCGTTACGCGTTATGCGTTAGGCGTTATGCGTTAAGCGTTATGCGTTATGCGTTATGCGTTATGCGTTATGCGTTATGCGTTATGCGTTATGCGTTATGCGTTATGCGTTATGCGTTATGCGTTATGCGTTATGCGTTATGCGTTATGCGTTATGCGTTATGCGTTATGCGTTATGCGTTATGCGTTATGCGTTATGCGTTATGCGTTATGCGTTATGCGTTATGCGTTATGCGTTATGCGTTATGCGTTATGCGTTATGCGTTATGCGTCTTGCGTTTTCCGTTATGCGTTATGCGTTATGCGTTATGCGTTATGGGTTATGCGTTATGCGTTATGCGTTATTCGTTATGCGTTATGCGTTATGCGTTATGCGTTATGCGTTATGCGTTATGCGTCTTGCGTTTTCCGTTATGCGTTATGCGTTATGCGTTATGCGTTATGGGTTATGCGTTATGCGTTATGCGTTATTCGTTATGCGTTATGCGTTATGCGTTATCCGTTATGCGTTATGCGTTATGCGTTATGCGTTATCCGTTATGCGTTATGCGCGATGCGTTATGCGTTATGCGTTATGGGCTATGCGTTAAGCGTTATGCGTTATGCATTATGCGTTACGCGTTATGCGTTAGGCGTTATGCGTTAAGCGTTATGCGTTATGCGTTATGCGTTATGCGTTATGCGTTATGCGTTATGCGTTATGCGTTATGCGTTATGCGTTATGCGTTATGCGTTATGCGTTATGCGTTATGCGTTATGCGTTATGCGTTATGCGTTATGCGTTATGCGTTATGCGTTATGCGTTATGCGTTATGCGTTATGCGTTATGCGTTATGCGTTATGCGTTATGCGTTATGCGTTATGCGTTATGCGTTATGCGTTATGCGTTATGCGTTATGCGTTATGCGTTATGCGTTATGCGTTATGCGTCTTGCGTTTTCCGTTATGCGTTATGCGTTATGCGTTATGCGTTATGCGTTATGGGTTATGCGTTATGCGTTATGCGTTATTCGTTATGCGTTATGCGTTATGCGTTATCCGTTATGCGTTATGCGTTATGCGTTATGCGTTATCCGTTAGGCGTTATGCGCGATGCGTTATGCGTTATGCGTTATGGGCTATGCGTTAAGCGTTATGCGTAATGCGTTATGCGTTAAGCGTTATGCGTTAAGCGTTATGCGTTATGCGATATGCGTTATGCGTTATGCGTTAAGCGTTATGCGTTAAGCGTTATGCGTTATGCGATATGCGTTATGCGTTATGCGTTATGCGTTATGCGTTATGCGTTATGCGTTATGCGTTATGCGTTATGCGTTATGCGTTATGCGTTATGCGTTATGCGTTATGCGTTATGCGTTATGCGTTATGCGTCTTGCGTTTTCCGTTATGCGTTATGCGTTATGCGTTATGCGTTATGCGTTATGCGTTATGGGTTATGCGTTATGCGTTATGCGTTATGCGTTATGCGTTATGCGTTATGCGTTATGCGTTATGCGTTATGCGTTATGCGTTATGCGTTATGCGTTATGCGTTATGCGTTATGCGTTATGCGTCTTGCGTTTTCCGTTATGCGTTATGCGTTATGCGTTATGCGTTATGCGTTATGGGTTATGCGTTATGCGTTATGCGTTATTCGTTATGCGTTATGCGTTATGCGTTATCCGTTATGCGTTATGCGTTATGCGTTATGCGTTATCCGTTAGGCGTTATGCGCGATGCGTTATGCGTTATGCGTTATGGGCTATGCGTTAAGCGTTATGCGTAATGCGTTATGCGTTAAGCGTTATGCGTTAAGCGTTATGCGTTATGCGATATGCGTTATGCGTTATGCGTTAAGCGTTATGCGTTAAGCGTTATGCGTTATGCGTTATGCGATATGCGTTATGCGTTATGCGTTATGCGTTATGCGTTATGCGTTATGCGTTATGCGTTATGCGTTATGCGTTATGCGTTATGCGTTATGCGTTATGCGTTATGCGTTATGCGTTATGCGTCGTTTGCGTTTGCGTTATGCGTTATGCGTTATGCGTTATGCGTTATGCGTTATGCGTTATGCGTTATGCGTTATGCGTTATGCGTTATGCGTTATGCGTTATGCGTTATGCGTTATGCGTTATGCGTTATGCGTTATGCGTTATGCGTTATGCGTTATGCGTTATGCGTTATGCGTTATGCGTTATGCGTTATGCGTTATGCGTTATGCGTTATGCGTTATGCGTTATGCGTTATGCGTTATGCGTTATGCGTTATGCGTTATGCGTTATGCGTGCGTTATGCGTTATCCGTTATGCGTTATGCGTTATGCGTTATGCGTCATGCGTTATGCGTTATGCGTTATGCGTTATGCGTTATGCGTATGCTTATGCGTTATGCGTCATGCGTTATGCGTTATGCGTTATGCGTATGCGTTATGCGTTATGCGTTACGCGTTATGCGTTATGCGTTATGCGTTAAGCGTTATGCGTTATGCGTTATGCGATATGTGTTATGCGTTATGCGTTAGCGTTATGCGTTATGCGTTATGCGTTATGCGTTATGCGTTATGCGTTATGCGTTATGCGTTATGGGTTATGCGTTATGCGTTATGCGTTATTCGTTATGCGTTATGCGTATGCGTTATCCGTTATGCGTTATGCGTTATGCGTTATGCGTTATCCGTTAGGCGTTATGCGCGATGCGTTATGCGTTATGCGTTATGGGCTATGCGTTAAGCGTTATGCGTAATGCGTTATGCGTTAAGCGTTATGCGTTAAGCGTTATGCGTTATGCGATATGCGTTATGCGTTATGCGTTAAGCGTTATGCGTTAAGCGTTATGCGTTATGCGATATGCGTTTATGCGTTATGCGTTATGCGTTATGCGTTATGCGTTATGCGTTATGCGTTATGCGTTATGCGTTATGCGTTATGCGTTATGCGTTATGCGTTATGCGTTATGCGTTATGCGTTATGCGTCTTGCGTTTTCCGTTATGCGTTATGCGTTATGCGTTATGCGTTATGCGTTATGCGTTATGGGTTATGCGTTATGCGTTATGCGTTATGCGTTATGCGTTATGCGTTATGCGTTATGCGTTATGCGTTATGCGTTATGCGTTATGCGTTATGCGTTATGCGTTATGCGTTATGCGTTATGCGTTATGCGTTATGCGTTATGCGTTATGCGTTATGCGTTATGCGTTATGCGTTATGCGTTATGCGTTATGCGTTATGCGTTATGCGTTATGCGTTATGCGTTATGCGTTATCCGTTATGCGTTATGCGTTATGCGTTATGCGTCATGCGTTATGCGTTATGCGTTATGCGTTATGCGTTATGCGTTATGCGTTACGCGTTATGCGTTATGCGTTATGCGTTAAGCGTTATGCGTTATGCGTTATGCGATATGTGTTATGCGTTATGCGTTAGCGTTATGCGTTATGCGTTATGCGTTATGCGTTATGCGTTATGCGTTACGCGTTATACGTTATGCGTTATGCGTTATCCGTTATGCGTTATCCGTTATGCGTTATGCGTTATGCGTTAAGCGTTATGCGTTATTCGTTATGCGTTATGCGTTATGCGTTATGCGTTATGCGTTATGCGTTATGCGTTATGCGTTATGCGTTATGCGTTATGCGTTATGCGTTATGCGTTACGCGTTATACGTTATGCGTTATGCGTGATGCGTTATGCGTTATGCGTTATGCGTTATGCGTTATGCGTTATGCGTTATGCGTTATGCGTTATGCGTTATGCGTTATGCGTTATGCGTTATGCGTTATGCGTTATGCGTTATGCGTTATGCGTTATGCGTTATGCGTTTGCGTTATCCGTTATGCGTTATCCGTTATGCGTTATGCGTTAAGCGTTATGCGTTATTCGTTATGCGTTATGCGTTATGCGTTACGCGTTATACGATATGCGTTATGCGCTATGCGTTATGCGTTATGCGTTATGAGCTATGCGTTATGCGTTATGCGTTATGCGTTATGCGTTATGCGTTATGCGTTATGCGTTATGCGTTATGCGTTATGCGTTATGCGTTATCCGTTATGCGTTATCCGTTATGCGTTATGCGTTAAGCGTTATGCGTTATGCGTTATGCGTTAATGCGTTATGCGTTATGCGTTATGCGTTATGCGTTATGCGTTATGCGTTATGCGTTATGCGTTACGCGTTATGCGTTATTCGTTATGCGTTATGCGTTACGCGTTATACGTTATGCGTGATGCGTGATGCGTGATGCGTTATGCGTTATGCGTTATGGGCTATGCGTGAAGCGTTATGCGTTATGCATTATGTGTTATGCGTTATGCGTTATGCGTTATGCGTTAAGCGTTATGCGTTATGCGTTATGCGTTATGCGTTAAGCGTTATGCGTTATGCGTTATGCGTCATGCGTTATGCGTTATGCGTTATACGTTATGCGTTATGCGTTATGCGTTATGCGTTATGCGTTATGCGTTATGCGTTATGCGTTATGCGTTATGCGTTATGCGTTATGCGTTATGCGTTATGCGTTATGCGTTATGCGTTATGCGTTATGCGTTATGCGTTATGCGTTATGCGTTATGCGTTATGCGTTATGCGTTATGCGTTATGCGTTATGCGTTATGCGTTATGCGTTATGCGTTATGCGTTATGCGTTATGCGTTATGCGTTATGCGTTATGCGTTATGCGTTATGCGTTATGCGTTATGCGTTATGCGTTATGCGTTATGCGTTATGCGTTATGCGTTATGCGTTATGCGTTATGCGTTATGCGTTATGCGTTATGCGTTATGCGTTATGCGTTATGCGTTATGCGTTATGCGTTATGCGTTATGCGTTATGCGTTATGCGTTATGCGTTATGCGTTATGCGTTATGCGTTATGCGTTATGCGTTATGCGTTATGCGTTATGCGTTATGCGTTATGCGTTATGCGTTATGCGTTATGCGTTATGCGTTATGCGTTATGCGTTATGCGTTATGCGTTATGCGTTATGCGTTATGCGTTATGCGTTATGCGTTATGCGTTATGCGTTATGCGTTATGCGTTATGCGTTATGCGTTATGCGTTATGCGTTATGCGTTATGCGTTATGCGTTATGCGTTATGCGTTATGCGTTATGCGTTATGCGTTATGCGTTACGCGTTATGCGTTATGCGTTATGCGTTAAGCGTTATGCGTTATGCGTTATGCGATATGTGTTATGCGTTATGCGTTAGCGTTATGCGTTATGCGTTATGCGTTATGCGTTATGCGTTATGCGTTACGCGTTATACGTTATGCGTTATGCGTTATCCGTTATGCGTTATCCGTTATGCGTTATGCGTTATGCGTTAAGCGTTATGCGTTATTCGTTATGCGTTATGCGTTATGCGTTATGCGTTATGCGTTATGCGTTATGCGTTATGCGTTATGCGTTATGCGTTATGCGTTATGCGTTATGCGTTACGCGTTATACGTTATGCGTTATGCGTGATGCGTTATGCGTTATGCGTTATGCGTTATGCGTTATGCGTTATGCGTTATGCGTTATGCGTTATGCGTTATGCGTTATGCGTTATGCGTTATGCGTTATGCGATATGTGTTATGCGTTATGCGTTAGCGTTATGCGTTATGCGTTATGCGTTATGCGTTATGCGTTATGCGTTACGCGTTATACGTTATGCGTTATGCGTTATCCGTTATGCGTTATCCGTTATGCGTTATGCGTTATGCGTTAAGCGTTATGCGTTATTCGTTATGCGTTATGCGTTATGCGTTATGCGTTATGCGTTATGCGTTATGCGTTATGCGTTATGCGTTATGCGTTATGCGTTATGCGTTATGCGTTATGCGTTACGCGTTATACGTTATGCGTTATGCGTGATGCGTTATGCGTTATGCGTTATGCGTTATGCGTTATGCGTTATGCGTTATGCGTTATGCGTTATGCGTTATGCGTTATGCGTTATGCGTTATGCGTTATGCGTTATGCGTTATGCGTTATGCGTTATGCGTTTGCGTTATCCGTTATGCGTTATCCGTTATGCGTTATGCGTTAAGCGTTATGCGTTATTCGTTATGCGTTATGCGTTATGCGTTACGCGTTATACGATATGCGTTATGCGCTATGCGTTATGCGTTATGCGTTATGAGCTATGCGTTATGCGTTATGCGTTATGCGTTATGCGTTATGCGTTATGCGTTATGCGTTATGCGTTATGCGTTATGCGTTATGCGTTATCCGTTATGCGTTATCCGTTATGCGTTATGCGTTAAGCGTTATGCGTTATGCGTTATGCGTTAATGCGTTATGCGTTATGCGTTATGCGTTATGCGTTATGCGTTATGCGTTATGCGTTATGCGTTACGCGTTATGCGTTATTCGTTATGCGTTATGCGTTACGCGTTATACGTTATGCGTGATGCGTGATGCGTGATGCGTGATGCGTTATGCGTTATGCGTTATGGGCTATGCGTGAAGCGTTATGCGTTATGCATTATGTGTTATGCGTTATGCGTTATGCGTTATGCGTTAAGCGTTATGCGTTATGCGTTATGCGTTATGCGTTAAGCGTTATGCGTTATGCGTTATGCGTCATGCGTTATGCGTTATGCGTTATGCGTTATGCGTTATGCGTTATGCGTTATGCGTTATGCGTTATGCGTTATGCGTTATGCGTTATGCGTTATGCGTTATGCGTTATGCGTTATGCGTTATGCGTTATGCGTTATGCGTTATGCGTTATGCGTTATGCGTTATGCGTTATGCGTTATGCGTTATGCGTTATGCGTTATGCGTTATGCGTTATGCGTTATGCGTTATGCGTTATGCGTTATGCGTTATGCGTTATGCGTTATGCGTTATGCGTTATGCGTTATGCGTTATGCGTTATGCGTTATGCGTTATGCGTTATGCGTTATGCGTTATGCGTTATGCGTTATGCGTTATGCGTTATGCGTTATGCGTTATGCGTTATGCGTTATGCGTTATGCGTTATGCGTTATGCGTTATGCGTTATGCGTTATGCGTTATGCGTTATGCGTTATGCGTTATGCGTTATGCGTTATGCGTTATGCGTTATGCGTTATGCGTTATGCGTTATGCGTTATGCGTTATGCGTTATGCGTTATGCGTTATGCGTTATGCGTTATGCGTTATGCGTTATGCGTTATGCGTTATGCGTTATGCGTTATGCGTTATGCGTTATGCGTTATGCGTTATGCGTTATGCGTTATGCGTTATGCGTTATGCGTTATGCGTTATGCGTTATGCGTTATGCGTTATGCGTTATGCGTTATGCGTTATGCGTTATGCGTTATGCGTTATGCGTTATGCGTTATGCGTTATGCGTTATGCGTTATGCGTTATCCGTTATGCGTTATGACTTTTTCATTGAACGTTATGCGTTATGTGTTATGCGTCATGCGTTATGCGTTATGCGTTATGCGTTAAGCGTTATGCGTTATGCGTTATGCGTTATGCGTTATGCGTTATGCGTTATGCGTTATGCGTTATGCGTTATGCGTTATGCGTTATGCGTTATGCGTTATGCGTTATGCGTTATGCGTTATGCGTTATGCGTTATGCGTCTTGCGTTTTCCGTTATGCGTTATGCGTTATGCGTCTTGCGTTTTCCGTTATGTGTTATGCGTTATGCGTCATGCGTTATGCGTTATGCGTTATGCGTTATGCGTTATGCGTTATGCGTTATGCGTTAAGCGTTATGCGTTATGCGTTATGCGATATGTGTTATGCGTTATGCGTTATGCGTTATGCGTTATGCGTTATGCGCTATGCGTTATGCGTTATGCGTTATGAGCTATGCGTTATGCGTTATGCGTTATGCGTTATGCGTTATGCGTTATGCGTTATGCGTTATGCGTCTTGCATTTTCCGTTATGCGTTATGCGTTATGCGTTATGCGTTATGGGTTATGCGTTATGCGTTATGCGTTATTCGTTATGCGTTATGCGTTATGCGTTATGCGTTATGCGTTATGGGCTATGCGTTAAGCGTTATGCGTTATGCATTATGCGTTACGCGTTATGCGTTAGGCGTTATGCGTTAAGCGTTATGCGTTATGCGTTATGCGTTATGCGTTATGCGTTATGCGTTATGCGTTATGCGTTATGCGTTATGCGTTATGCGTTATGCGTTATGCGTTATGCGTTATGCGTTATGCGTTATGCGTTATGCGTTATGCGTTATGCGTTATGCGTTATGCGTTATGCGTTATGCGTTATGCGTTATGCGTTATGCGTTATGCGTTATGCGTTATGCGTTATGCGTTATGCGTTATGCGTTATGCGTTATGCGTTATGCGTTATGCGTTATGCGTTATGCGTTATGCGTTATGCGTTATGCGTTATGCGTTATGCGTTATGCGTTATGCGTTATGCGTTATGCGTTATGCGTTATGCGTTATGCGCTATGCGTTATGCGTTATGCGTTATGCGTTATGCGTTATGCGTTATGCGTTATGCGTTATGCGTTATGCGTTATGCGTTATGCGTTATGCGTTATGCGTTATGCGTTATGCGTTATGCGTTATGCGTTATGCGTTATCCGTTATGCGTTATGACTTTTTCATTGAACGTTATGCGTTATGTGTTATGCGTCATGCGTTATGCGTTATGCGTTATGTGTTATGCGTCATGCGTTATGCGTTATGCGTTATGCGTTAAGCGTTATGCGTTATGCGTTATGCGTTATGCGTTATGCGTTATGCGTTATGCGTTATGCGTTATGCGTTATGCGTTATGCGTTATGCGTTATGCGTTATGCGTTATGCGTTATGCGTTATGCGTTATGCGTCTTGCGTTTTCCGTTATGCGTTATGCGTTATGCGTTATGCGTTATCCGTTATGCGTCTTGCGTTTTCCGTTATGCGTTATGCGTTATGCGTCATGCGTTATGCGTTATGCGTTATGCGTTATGCGTTATGCGTTATGCGTTATGCGTTATGCGTTAAGCGTTATGCGTTATGCGTTATGCGATATGTGTTATGCGTTATGCGTTATGCGTTATGCGTTATGCGTTATGCGTTATGCGCTATGCGTTATGCGTTATGCGTTATGAGCTATGCGTTATGCGTTATGCGTTATGCGTTATGCGTTATGCGTTATGCGTTATGCGTTATGCGTCTTGCGTTTTCCGTTATGCGTTATGCGTTATGCGTTATGCGTTATGGGTTATGCGTTATGCGTTATGCGTTATTCGTTATGCGTTATGCGTTATGCGTTATGCGTTATGCGTTATGCGTTATGGGCTATGCGTTAAGCGTTATGCGTTATGCATTATGCGTTACGCGTTATGCGTTAGGCGTTATGCGTTAAGCGTTATGCGTTATGCGTTATGCGTTATGCGTTATGCGTTATGCGTTATGCGTTATGCGTTATGCGTTATGCGTTATGCGTTATGCGTTATGCGTTATGCGTTATGCGTTATGCGTTATGCGTTATGCGTTATGCGTTATGCGTTATGCGTTATGCGTAATGCGTTAAGCGTTATGCGTTAAGCGTTATGCGTTATGCGATATGCGTTATGCGTTATGCGTTATGCGTTATGCGTTATGCGTTATGCGTTATGCGTTATGCGTTATGCGTTATGCGTTATGCGTTATGCGTTATGCGTTATGCGTTATGCGTTATGCGTTATGCGTTATGCGTTATGCGTTATGCGTTATGCGTTATGCGTTATGCGTTATGCGTTATGCGTTATGCGTTATGCGTTATGCGTTATGCGTTATGCGTTATGCGTTATGCGTTATGCGTTATGGGTTATGCGTTATGCGTTATTCGTTATGCGTTATGCGTTATGCGTTATCCGTTATGCGTTATGCGTTATGCGTTATTCGTTATGCGTTATGCGTTATGCGTTATCCGTTATGCGTTATGCGTTATGCGTTATGCGTTATGCGTTATGCGTTATGCGTTATGCGTTATGCGTTATGCGTTATGCGTTATGCGTCATGCGTTATGCGTTATGCGTTATGCGTTATGCGTTATGCGTTATGAGTTATGCGTTATGCGTTATGCGTTATCCGTTATGCGTTATGCGTTATGCGTTATGCGTTATGCGTTATGCGTTATGCGTTATGTGTCTTGCGTTATCCGTTATGCGTTATGCGTTATGCGTTATGCGTTATGCGTTATGCGTTATGCGTTATGCGTTATGCGTTATGCGTTATGCGTCATGCGTTATGCGTTATGCGTTATGCGTTATGCGTTATGCGTTATGCGTTATGCGTTATGCGTTATGCGTTATGCGTTATGCGTTATGCGTTATGCGTTATGCGTTATGCGTTATGCGTTATGCGTTATGCGTTATGCGTTATGCGTTATGCGTTATGCGTTATGCGTTATGCGTTATGCGTTATGCGTTATGCGTTATGCGTTATGCGTTATGCGTTATGCGTTATGCGTTATGCGTTATGCGTTATGCGTAATGCGTTATGCGTTAAGCGTTATGCGTTAAGCGTTATGCGTTATGCGATATGCGTTATGCGTTATGCGTTAAGCGTTATGCGTTAAGCGTTATGCGTTATGCGATATGCGTTATGCGTTATGCGTTATGCGTTATGCGTTATGCGTTATGCGTTATGCGTTATGCGTTATGCGTTATGCGTTATGCGTTATGCGTTATGCGTTATGCGTTATGCGTTATGCGTTATGCGTTATGCGTTATGCGTTATGCGTTATGCGTTATGCGTTATGCGTTATGCGTTATGCGTTATGGGTTATGCGTTATGCGTTATGCGTTATTCGTTATGCGTTATGCGTTATGCGTTATGCGTTATGCGTTATGCGTCTTGCGTTTTCCGTTATGCGTTATGCGTTATGCGATATGCGTTATGGGTTATGCGTTATGCGTTATGCGTTATTCGTTATGCGTTATGCGTTATGCGTTATCCGTTATGCGTTATGCGTTATGCGTTATGCGTTATCCGTTATGCGTTATGCGCGATGCGTTATGCGTTATGCGTTATGGGCTATGCGTTAAGCGTTATGCGTTATGCATTATGCGTTACGCGTTATGCGTTAGGCGTTATGCGTTAAGCGTTATGCGTTATGCGTTATGCGTTATGCGTTATGCGTTATGCGTTATGCGTTATGCGTTATGCGTTATGCGTTATGCGTTATGCGTTATGCGTTATGCGTCATGCGTTATCCGTTATGCGTTATGCGTTTTCCGTTATGCGTTATGCGTTATGCGTTATGCGTTATGGGTTATGCGTTATGCGTTATGCGTTATTCGTTATGCGTTATGCGTTATGCGTTATGCGTTATGCGTTATGCGTTATGGGCTATGCGTTAAGCGTTATGCGTTATGCATTATGCGTTACGCGTTATGCGTTAGGCGTTATGCGTTAAGCGTTATGCGTTATGCGTTATGCGTTATGCGTTATGCGTTATGCGTTATGCGTTATGCGTTATGCGTTATGCGTTATGCGTTATGCGTTATGCGTTATGCGTTATGCGTTATGCGTTATGCGTTATGCGTTATGCGTTATGCGTAATGCGTTATGCGTTAAGCGTTATGCGTTAAGCGTTATGCGTTATGCGATATGCGTTATGCGTTATGCGTTATGCGTTATGCGTTATGCGTTATGCGTTATGCGTTATGCGTTATGCGTTATGCGTTATGCGTTATGCGTTATGCGTTATGCGTTATGCGTTATGCGTTATGCGTTATGCGTTATGCGTTATGCGTTATGCGTTATGCGTTATGCGTTATGCGTTATGCGTTATGCGTTATGCGTTATGCGTTATGCGTTATGCGTTATGCGTTATGCGTTATGCGTTATGCGTTATGCGTTATGCGTTATGGGTTATGCGTTATGCGTTATTCGTTATGCGTTATGCGTTATGCGTTATCCGTTATGCGTTATGCGTTATGCGTTATT
This sequence comes from Lasioglossum baleicum, assembly GCF_051020765.1. Taxonomy (NCBI): domain Eukaryota; kingdom Metazoa; phylum Arthropoda; class Insecta; order Hymenoptera; family Halictidae; genus Lasioglossum; species Lasioglossum baleicum. The sequence continues at coordinate 60,874 of NW_027469151.1, read as the reverse complement.
CGTTATGCGTTATGCGTTATGCGTTATCCGTTATGCGTTATGCGTTATGCGTTATGCGTTATGCGTTATGCGTTATGCGTTATGCGTTATGCGTTATGCGTTATGCGTCATGCGTTATGCGTTATGCGTTATGCGTTATGCGTTATGCGTTATGAGTTATGCGTTATGCGTTATGCGTTATCCGTTATGCGTTATGCGTTATGCGTTATGCGTTATGCGTTATGCGTTATGCGTTATGTGTCTTGCGTTATCCGTTATGCGTTATGCGTTATGCGTTATGCGTTATGCGTTATGCGTTATGCGTTATGCGTTATGCGTTATGCGTTATGCGTCATGCGTTATGCGTTATGCGTTATGCGTTATGCGTTATGCGTTATGCGTTATGCGTTATGCGTTATGCGTTATGCGTTATGCGTTATGCGTTATGCGTTATGCGTTATGCGTTATGCGTTATGCGTTATGCGTTATGCGTTATGCGTTATGCGTTATGCGTTATGCGTTATGCGTTATGCGTTATGCGTTATGCGTTATGCGTTATGCGTTATGCGTTATGCGTTATGCGTTATGCGTTATGCGTTATGCGTTATGCGTTATGCGTTATGCGTAATGCGTTATGCGTTAAGCGTTATGCGTTAAGCGTTATGCGTTATGCGATATGCGTTATGCGTTATGCGTTAAGCGTTATGCGTTAAGCGTTATGCGTTATGCGATATGCGTTATGCGTTATGCGTTATGCGTTATGCGTTATGCGTTATGCGTTATGCGTTATGCGTTATGCGTTATGCGTTATGCGTTATGCGTTATGCGTTATGCGTTATGCGTTATGCGTTATGCGTTATGCGTTATGCGTTATGCGTTATGCGTTATGCGTTATGCGTTATGCGTTATGGGTTATGCGTTATGCGTTATGCGTTATTCGTTATGCGTTATGCGTTATGCGTTATGCGTTATGCGTTATGCGTCTTGCGTTTTCCGTTATGCGTTATGCGTTATGCGTTATGCGTTATGGGTTATGCGTTATGCGTTATGCGTTATTCGTTATGCGTTATGCGTTATGCGTTATCCGTTATGCGTTATGCGTTATGCGTTATGCGTTATCCGTTATGCGTTATGCGCGATGCGTTATGCGTTATGCGTTATGGGCTATGCGTTAAGCGTTATGCGTTATGCATTATGCGTTACGCGTTATGCGTTAGGCGTTATGCGTTAAGCGTTATGCGTTATGCGTTATGCGTTATGCGTTATGCGTTATGCGTTATGCGTTATGCGTTATGCGTTATGCGTTATGCGTTATGCGTTATGCGTTATGCGTTATGCGTTATGCGTTATGCGTTATGCGTTATGCGTTATGCGTCATGCGTTATCCGTTATGCGTTATGCGTTATGCGTAATGCGTTATGCGTTAAGCGTTATGCGTTAAGCGTTATGCGTTATGCGATATGCGTTATGCGTTATGCGTTATGCGTTATGCGTTATGCGTTATGCGTTATGCGTTATGCGTTATGCGTTATGCGTTATGCGTTATGCGTTATGCGTTATGCGTTATGCGTTATGCGTTATGCGTTATGCGTTATGCGTTATGCGTTATGCGTTATGCGTTATGCGTTATGCGTTATGCGTTATGCGTTATGCGTTATGCGTTATGCGTTATGCGTCTTGCGTTATCCGTTATGCGTTATGCGTTATGCGTTATGCGTTATGCGTTATGCGTTATGCGTTATGCGTTATGCGTTATGCGTTATGCGTTATGCGTTATGCGTTATGCGTTATGCGTTATGCGTTATGCGTTATGCGTTATGCGTTATGCGTTATGCGTTATGCGTTATGCGTTATGCGTTATGCGTTATGCGTTATGCGTTATGCGTTATGCGTTATGCGTTAAGCGTTATGCGTTATGCGTTATGCGTTATGCGTTATGCGTTATGCGTTATGCGTTATGCGTTATGCGTTATCCGTTATGCGTTATGACTTTTTCATTGAACGTTATGCGTTATGTGTTATGCGTCATGCGTTATGCGTTATGCGTTATGCGTTAAGCGTTATGCGTTATGCGTTATGCGTTATGCGTTATGCGTTATGCGTTATGCGTTATGAGCTATGCGTTATGCGTTATGCGTTATGCGTTATGCGTTATGCGTTATGCGTTATGCGTTATGCGTTATGCGTTATGCGTTATGCGTTATGCGTTATGCGTTATGCGTTATGCGTTATGCGTTATGCGTCTTGCGTTTTCCGTTATGCGTTATGCGTTATGCGTTATGCGTTATCCGTTATGCGTTATGCGTTATGCGTAATGCGTTATGCGTTAAGCGTTATGCGTTAAGCGTTATGCGTTATGCGATATTCGTTATGCGTTATGCGTTATGCGTTATGCGTTATGCGTTATGCGTTATGCGTTATGCGTTATGCGTTATGCGTTATGCGTTATGCGTTATGCGTTATGCGTTATGCGTTATGCGTTATGCGTTATGCGTTATGCGTTATGCGTTATGCGTTATGCGTTATCCGTTATGCGTTATCCGTTATGCGTTATGCGTTAAGCGTTATGCGTTATGCGTTATGCGTTAATGCGTTATGCGTTATGCGTTATGCGTTATGCGTTATGCGTTACGCGTTATGCGTTATTCGTTATGCGTTATGCGTTACGCGTTATACGTTATGCGTTATGCGTGATGCGTTATGCGTTATGCGTTATGGGCTATGCGTGAAGCGTTATGCGTTATGCATTATGTGTTATGCGTTATGCGTTATGCGTTATGCGTTATGCGTTAAGCGTTATGCATTATGCGTTATGCGTTATGCGTTAAGCGTTATGCGTTATGCGTTATGCGTCATGCGTTATGCGTTATGCGTTATGCGTTATGCGTTATGCGTTATGCGTTATGCGTTATGCGTTATGCGTTATGCGTTATGCGTTATGCGTTATGCGTTATGCGTTATGCGTTATGCGTTATGCGTTATGCGTTATGCGTTATGCGTTATGCGTTATGCGTTATGCGTTATGCGTTATGCGTTATGCGTTATGCGTTATGCGTTATGCGTTATGCGTTATGCGTTATGCGTTATGCGTTATGCGTTATGCGTTATGCGTTATGCGTTATGCGTTATGCGTTATGCGTTATGCGTTATGCGTTATGCGTTATGCGTTATGCGTTATGCGTTATGCGTTATGCGTTATGCGTTATGCGTTATGCGTTATGCGTTATGCGTTATGCGTTATGCGTTATGCGTTATGCGTTATGCGTTATGCGTTATGCGTTATGCGTTATGCGTTATCCGTTATGCGTTATGCGTTATGCGTAATGCGTTATGCGTTAAGCGTTATGCGTTATGCGTTATGCGTTATGCGATATGCGTTATGCGTTATGCGTTATGCGTTATGCGTTATGCGTTATGCGTTATGCGTTATGCGTTATGCGTTATGCGTTATGCGTTATGCGTTATGCGTTATGCGTTATGCGTTATGCGTTATGCGTTATGCGTTATGCGTTATGCGTTATGCGTTATGCGTTATGCGTAATGCGTTATGCGTTATGCGTTATGCGTTATGCGTTATGCGTTATGCGTTATGCGTTATGCGTTATGCGATATGCGTTATGCGTTATGCGTTATGCGTTATGCGTTATGCGTTATGCGTTATGCGTTATGCGTTATGCGTTATGCGTTATGCGTTATGCGTTATGCGTTATGCGTTATGCGTTATGCGTTATGCGTTATGCGTTATGCGTTATGCGTTATGCGTTATGCGTTATGCGTTATGCGTTATGCGTTATGCGTTATGCGTTATGCGTTATGCGTTATGCGTTATGCGTTATGCGTTATGCGTTATGCGTTATGCGTTATGCGTTATGCGTTATGCGTTATCCGTTATGCGTTATGCGTTATGCGTAATGCGTTATGCGTTAAGCGTTATGCGTTATGCGTTATGCGTTATGCGATATGCGTTATGCGTTATGCGTTATGCGTTATGCGTTATGCGTTATGCGTTATGCGTTATGCGTTATGCGTTATGCGTTATGCGTTATGCGTTATGCGTTATGCGTTATGCGTTATGCGTTATGCGTTATGCGTTATGCGTTATGCGTTATGCGTTATGCGTTATGCGTTATGCGTTATGCGTTATGCGTTATGCGTTATGCGTTATGCGTTATGCGTTATGCGTTATGCGTTATGCGTTATGCGTTATGCGATATGCGTTATGCGTTATGCGTTATGCGTTATGCGTTATGCGTTATGCGTTATGCGTTATGCGTTATGCGTTATGCGTTATGCGTTATGCGTTATGCGTTATGCGTTATGCGTTATGCGTTATGCGTTATGCGTTATGCGTTATGCGTTATGCGTTATGCGTTATGCGTTATGCGTTATGCGTTATGCGTTATGCGTTATGCGTTATGCGTTATGCGTTATGCGTTATGCGTTATGCGTTATGCGTTATGCGTTATGCGTTATGCGTTATGCGTTATGCGTTATGCGTTATGCGTTAAGCGTTATGCGTTATGCGTTATGCGTTATGCGATATGCGTTATGCGTTATGCGTTATGCGTTATGCGTTATGCGTTATGCGTTATGCGTTATGCGTTATGCGTTATGCGTTATGCGTTATGCGTTATGCGTTATGCGTTATGCGTTATGCGTTATGCGTTATGCGTTATGCGTTATGCGTTATGCGTTATGCGTTATGCGTTAAGCGTTATGCGTTAAGCGTTATGCGTTATGCGATATGCGTTATGCGTTATGCGTTATGCGTTATGCGTTATGCGTTATGCGTTATGCGTTATGCGTTATGCGTTATGCGTTATCCGTTATGCGTTATCCGTTATGCGTTATGCGTTAAGCGTTATGCGTTATGCGTTATGCGTTAATGCGTTATGCGTTATGCGTTATGCGTTATGCGTTATGCGTTATGCGTTACGCGTTATGCGTTATTCGTTATGCGTTATGCGTTACGCGTTACGCGTTATACGTTATGCGTTATGCGTTATGCGTTATGCGTTATGCGTTATCCGTTATGCGTTATGCGTTATGCGTAATGCGTTATGCGTTATGCGATATGCGTTATGCGTTATGCGTTATGCGTTATGCGTTATGCGTTATGCGTTATGCGTTATGCGTTATGCGTTATGCGTTATGCGTTATGCGTTATGCGTTATGCGTTATGCGTTATGCGTTATGCGTTATGCGTTATGCGTTATGCGTTATGCGTTATGCGTTATGCGTTATCCGTTATGCGTTATCCGTTATGCGTTATGCGTTAAGCGTTATGCGTTATGCGTTATGCGTTAATGCGTTATGCGTTATGCGTTATGCGTTATGCGTTATGCGTTATGCGTTACGCGTTATGCGTTATTCGTTATGCGTTATGCGTTACGCGTTATACGTTATGCGTTATGCGTGATGCGTTATGCGTTATGCGTTAGGGGCTATGCGTGAAGCGTTATGCGTTATGCATTATGTGTTATGCGTTATGCGTTATGCGTTATGCGTTATGCGTTAAGCGTTATGCATTATGCGTTATGCGTTATGCGTTAAGCGTTATGCGTTATGCGTTATGCGTCATGCGTTATGCGTTATGCGTTATGCGTTATGCGTTATGCGTTATGCGTTATGCGTTATGCGTTATGCGTTATGCGTTATGCGTTATGCGTTATGCGTTATGCGTTATGCGTTATGCGTTATGCGTTATGCGTTATGCGTTATGCGTTATGCGTTATGCGTTATGCGTTATGCGTTATGCGTTATGCGTTATGCGTTATGCGTTATGCGTTATGCGTTATGCGTTATGCGTTATGCGTTATGCGTTATGCGTTATGCGTTATGCGTTATGCGTTATGCGTTATGCGTTATGCGTTATGCGTTATGCGTTATGCGTTATGCGTTATGCGTTATGCGTTATGCGTTATGCGTTATGCGTTATGCGTTATGCGTTATGCGTTATGCGTTATGCGTTATGCGTTATGCGTTATCCGTTATGCGTTATGCGTTATGCGTAATGCGTTATGCGTTAAGCGTTATGCGTTATGCGTTATGCGTTATGCGATATGCGTTATGCGTTATGCGTTATGCGTTATGCGTTATGCGTTATGCGTTATGCGTTATGCGTTATGCGTTATGCGTTATGCGTTATGCGTTATGCGTTATGCGTTATGCGTTATGCGTTATGCGTTATGCGTTATGCGTTATGCGTTATGCGTTATGCGTTATGCGTTATGCGTTATGCGTTATGCGTTATGCGTTATGCGTTATGCGTTATGCGTTATGCGTTATGCGTTATGCGTTATGCGTTATGCGTTATGCGTTATGCGTTATGCGTTATGCGTTATGCGTTATGCGTTATGCGTTATGCGTTATGCGTTATGCGTTATGCGTTATGCGTTATGCGTTATGCGTCATGCGTTATCCTTTATGCGTTATGCGTTATGCGTTATGCGTAATGCGTTATGCGTTAAGCGTTATGCGTTAAGCGTTATGCGTTATGCGATATGCGTTATGCGTTATGCGTTATGCGTTATGCGTTATGCGTTATGCGTTATGCGTTATGCGTTATGCGTTATGCGTTATGCGTTATGCGTTATGCGTTATGCGTTATGCGTTATGCGTCATGCGTTATCCTTTATGCGTTATGCGTTATGCGTTATGCGTAATGCGTTATGCGTTAAGCGTTATGCGTTAAGCGTTATGCGTTATGCGATATGCGTTATGCGTTATGCGTTATGCGTTATGCGTTATGCGTTATGCGTTATGCGTTATGCGTTATGCGTTATGCGTTATGCGTTATGCGTTATGCGTTATGCGTTATGCGTTATGCGTTATGCGTTATGCGTTATGCGTTATGCGTTATGCGTTATGCGTTATGCGTTATGCGTTATGCGTTATGCGTTATGCGTTATGCGTTATGCGTTATGCGTTATGCGTTATGCGTTATGCGTTATGCGTTATGCGTTATGCGTTATGCGTTATGCGTTATGCGTTATGCGTTATGCGTTATGCGTTATGCGTTATGCGTTATGCGTTATGCGTTATCCGTTATGCGTTATCCGTTATGCGTTATGCGTTAAGCGTTATGCGTTATGCGTTATGCGTTAATGCGTTATGCGTTATGCGTTATGCGTTATGCGTTATGCGTTATGCGTTATGCGTTACGCGTAATGCGTTATTCGTTATGCGTTATGCGTTACGCGTTACGCGTTATACGTTATGCGTTATGCGTGATGCGTTATGCGTTATGCGTTATGGGCTATGCGTGAAGCGTTATGCGTTATGCATTATGTGTTATGCGTTATGCGTTATGCGTTATGCGTTAAGCGTTATGCGTTATGCGTTATGCGTTATGCGTTAAGCGTTATGCGTTATGCGTTATGCGTCATGCGTTATGCGTTATGCGTTATGCGTTATGCGTTATGCGTTATGCGTTATGCGTTATGCGTTATGCGTTATGCGTTATGCGTTATGCGTTATGCGTTATGCGTTATGCGTTATGCGTTATGCGTTATGCGTTATGCGTTATGCGTTATGCGTTATGCGTTATGCGTTATGCGTTATGCGTTATGCGTTATGCGTTATGCGTTATGCGTTATGCGTTATGCGTTATGCGTTATGCGTTATGCGTTATGCGTTATGCGTTATGCGTTATGCGTTATGCGTTATGCGTTATGCGTTATGCGTTATGCGTTATGCGTTATGCGTTATGCGTTATGCGTTATGCGTTATGCGTTATGCGTTATGCGTTATGCGTTATGCGTTATGCGTTATGCGTTATGCGTTATGCGTTATGCGTTATGCGTTATGCGTCTTGCGTTTTCCGTTATGCGTTATGCGTTATGCGTTATGCGTTATGCGTTATGGGTTATGCGTTATGCGTTATGCGTTATTCGTTATGCGTTATGCGTTATGCGTTATGCGTTATGCGTTATGCGTTATGCGTCTTGCGTTTTCCGTTATGCGTTATGCGTTATGCGTTATGCGTTATGGGTTATGCGTTATGCGTTATGCGTTATTCGTTATGCGTTATGCGTTATGCGTTATCCGTTATGCGTTATGCGTTATGCGTTATCCGTTATGCGTTATGCGCGATGCGTTATGCGTTATGCGTTATGGGCTATGCGTTAAGCGTTATGCGTTATGCATTATGCGTTACGCGTTATGCGTTAGGCGTTATGCATTAAGCGTTATGCGTTATGCGTTATGCGTTATGCGTTATGCGTTATGCGTTATGCGTTATGCGTTATGCGTTATGCGTTATGCGTTATGCGTTATGCGTTATGCGTTATGCGTTATGCGTTATGCGTTATGCGTTATGCATTATGCGTTATGCGTTATGCGTTATGCGTTATGCGTTATGCGTTATGCGTTATGCGTTATGCGTTATGCGTTATGCGTTATGCGTTATGCGTTATGCGTTATGCGTTATGCGTTATGCGTTATGCGTTATGCGTCATGCGTTATCCGTTATGCGTTATGCGTTATGCGTAATGCGTTATGCGTTAAGCGTTATGCGTTAAGCGTTATGCGTTATGCGATATGCGTTATGCGTTATGCGTTATGCGTTATGCGTTATGCGTTATGCGTTATGCGTTATGCGTTATGCGTTATGCGTTATGCGTTATGCGTTATGCGTTATGCGTTATGCGTTATGCGTTATGCGTTATGCGTTATGCGTTATGCGTTATGCGTTATGCGTTATGCGTTATGCGTTATGCGTTATGCGTTATGCGTTATGCGTTATGCGTTATCCGTTATGCGTTATCCGTTATGCGTTATGCGTTAAGCGTTATGCGTTATGCGTTATGCGTTAATGCGTTATGCGTTATGCGTTATGGGTTATGCGTTATGCGTTATGCGTTATTCGTTATGCGTTATGCGTTATGCGTTATGCGTTATGCGTTATGCGTCTTGCGTTTTCCGTTATGCGTTATGCGTTATGCGTTATGCGTTATGGGTTATGCGTTATGCGTTATGCGTTATTCGTTATGCGTTATGCGTTATCCGTTATGCGTTATGCGTTATGCGTTATGCGTTATGCGTTATCCGTTATGCGTTATGCGCGATGCGTTATGCGTTATGCGTTATGGGCTATGCGTTAAGCGTTATGCGTTATGCATTATGCGTTACGCGTTATGCGTTAGGCGTTATGCGTTAAGCGTTATGCGTTATGCGTTATGCGTTATGCGTTATGCGTTATGCGTTATGCGTTATGCGTTATGCGTTATGCGTTATGCGTTATGCGTTATGCGTTATGCGTTATGCGTTATGCGTTATGCGTTATGCGTTATGCGTTATGCGTTATGCGTTATGCGTTATCCGTTATGCGTTATGCGTTATGCGTAATGCGTTATGCGTTAAGCGTTATGCGTTAAGCGTTATGCGTTATGCGATATGCGTTATGCGTTATGCGTTATGCGTTATGCGTTATGCGTTATGCGTTATGCGTTATGCGTTATGCGTTATGCGTTATGCGTTATGCGTTATGCGTTATGCGTTATGCGTTATGCGTTATGCGTTATGCGTTATGCGTTATGCGTTATGCGTTATGCGTTATGCGTTATGCGTTATGCGTTATGCGTTATGCGTTATGCGTTATGCGTTATGCGTTATGCGTTATGCGTTATGCGTTATGCGTTATGCGTTATGCGTTATGCGTTATGCGTTATGCGTTATGCGTTATGCGTTATGCGTTATGCGTTATGCGTCATGCGTTATCCGTTATGCGTTATGCGTTATGCGTAATGCGTTATGCGTTAAGCGTTATGCGTTAAGCGTTATGCGTTATGCGATATGCGTTATGCGTTATGCGTTATGCGTTATGCGTTATGCGTTATGCGTTATGCGTTATGCGTTATGCGTTATGCGTTATGCGTTATGCGTTATGCGTTATGCGTTATGCGTTATGCGTTATGCGTTATGCGTTATGCGTTATGCGTTATGCGTTATGCGTTATGCGTTATGCGTTATGCGTTATGCGTTATGCGTTATGCGTTATGCGTTATGCGTTATGCGTTATGCGTTATGCGTTATGCGTTATGCGTTATGCGTTATGCGTTATGCGTTATCCGTTATGCGTTATCCGTTATGCGTTATGCGTTAAGCGTTATGCGTTATGCGTTATGCGTTAATGCGTTATGCGTTATGCGTTATGCGTTATGCGTTATGCGTTATGCGTTACGCGTTATGCGTTATTCGTTATGCGTTATGCGTAACGCGTTATACGTTATGCGTTATGCGTGATGCGTTATGCGTTATGCGTTATGGGCTATGCGTGAAGCGTTATGCGTTATGCATTATGTGTTATGCGTTATGCGTTATGCGTTATGCGTTAAGCGTTATGCGTTATGCGTTATGCGTTAAGCGTTATGCGTTATGCGTTATGCGTCATGCGTTATGCGTTATGCGTTATGCGTCATGCGTTATGCGTTATGCGTTATGCGTTATGCGTTATGCGTTATGCGTTATGCGTTATGCGTTATGCGTTATGCGTTATGCGTTATGCGTTATGCGTTATGCGTCATGCGTTATCCGTTATGCGTTATGCGTTATGCGTAATGCGTTATGCGTTAAGCGTTATGCGTTAAGCGTTATGCGTTATGCGATATGCGTTATGCGTTATGCGTTATGCGTTATGCGTTATGCGTTATGCGTTATGCGTTATGCGTTATGCGTTATGCGTTATGCGTTATGCGTTATGCGTTATGCGTTATGCGTTATGCGTTATGCGTTATGCGTTATGCGTTATGCGTTATGCGTTATGCGTTATGCGTTATGCGTTATGCGTTATGCGTTATGCGTTATGCGTTATGCGTTATGCGTTATGCGTTATGCGTTATGCGTTATGCGTTATCCGTTATGCGTTATCCGTTATGCGTTATGCGTTATGCGTTAAGCGTTATGCGTTATGCGTTATGCGTTAATGCGTTATGCGTTATGCGTTATGGGTTATGCGTTATGCGTTATGCGTTATTCGTTATGCGTTATGCGTTATGCGTTATGCGTTATGCGTTATGCGTCTTGCGTTTTCCGTTATGCGTTATGCGTTATGCGTTATGCGTTATGGGTTATGCGTTATGCGTTATGCGTTATTCGTTATGCGTTATGCGTTATCCGTTATGCGTTATGCGTTATGCGTTATGCGTTATGCGTTATCCGTTATGCGTTATGCGCGATGCGTTATGCGTTATGCGTTATGGGCTATGCGTTAAGCGTTATGCGTTATGCATTATGCGTTACGCGTTATGCGTTAGGCGTTATGCGTTAAGCGTTATGCGTTATGCGTTATGCGTTATGCGTTATGCGTTATGCGTTATGCGTTATGCGTTATGCGTTATGCGTTATGCGTTATGCGTTATGCGTTATGCGTTATGCGTTATGCGTTATGCGTTATGCGTTATGCGTTATGCGTTATGCGTTATGCGTTATGCGTTATGCGTTATGCGTTATGCGTTATGCGTTATGCGTTATGCGTTATGCGTTATGCGTTATCCGTTATGCGTTATGCGTTATGCGTAATGCGTTATGCGTTAAGCGTTATGCGTTAAGCGTTATGCGTTATGCGATATGCGTTATGCGTTATGCGTTATGCGTTATGCGTTATGCGTTATGCGTTATGCGTTATGCGTTATGCGTTATGCGTTATGCGTTATGCGTTATGCGTTATGCGTTATGCGTTATGCGTTATGCGTTATGCGTTATGCGTTATGCGTTATGCGTTATGCGTTATGCGTTATGCGTTATGCGTTATGCGTTATGCGTTATGCGTTATGCGTTATGCGTTATGCGTTATGCGTTATGCGTTATGCGTTATGCGTTATGCGTTATGCGTTATGCGTTATGCGTTATGCGTTATGCGTTATGCGTTATGCGTTATGCGTTATGCGTTATGCGTTATGCGTTATGCGTTATGCGTTATGCGTTATGCGTTATGCGTTATGCGTTATGCGTTATGCGTTATGCGTTATGCGTTATGCGTTATGCGTCATGCGTTATCCGTTATGCGTTATGCGTTATGCGTAATGCGTTATGCGTTAAGCGTTATGCGTTAAGCGTTATGCGTTATGCGATATGCGTTATGCGTTATGCGTTATGCGTTATGCGTTATGCGTTATGCGTTATGCGTTATGCGTTATGCGTTATGCGTTATGCGTTATGCGTTATGCGTTATGCGTTATGCGTTATGCGTTATGCGTTATGCGTTATGCGTTATGCGTTATGCGTTATGCGTTATGCGTTATGCGTTATGCGTTATGCGTTATGCGTTATGCGTTATGCGTTATGCGTTATGCGTTATGCGTTATCCGTTATGCGTTATCCGTTATGCGTTATGCGTTAAGCGTTATGCGTTATGCGTTATGCGTTAATGCGTTATGCGTTATGCGTTATGCGTTATGCGTTATGCGTTATGCGTTACGCGTTATGCGTTATTCGTTATGCGTTATGCGTTACGCGTTATACGTTATGCGTTATGCGTGATGCGTTATGCGTTATGCGTTATGGGCTATGCGTGAAGCGTTATGCGTTATGCATTATGTGTTATGCGTTATGCGTTATGCGTTATGCGTTAAGCGTTATGCGTTATGCGTTATGCGTTAAGCGTTATGCGTTATGCGTTATGCGTCATGCGTTATGCGTTATGCGTTATGCGTTATGCGTTATGCGTTATGCGTTATGCGTTATGCGTTATGCGTTATGCGTTATGCGTTATGCGTTATGCGTTATGCGTTATGCGTTATGCGTTATGCGTTATGCGTTATGCGTTATGCGTTATGCGTTATGCGTTATGCGTTATGCGTTATGCGTTATGCGTTATGCGTTATGCGTTATGCGTTATGCGTTATGCGTTATGCGTTATGCGTTATGCGTTATGCGTTATGCGTTATGCGTTATGCGTTATGCGTTATGCGTTATGCGTTATGCGTTATGCGTTATGCGTTATGCGTTATGCGTTATGCGTTATGCGTTATGCGTTATGCGTTATGCGTTATGCGTTATGCGTTATGCGTTATCCGTTATGCGTTATCCGTTATGCGTTATGCGTTAAGCGTTATGCGTTATGCGTTATGCGTTAATGCGTTATGCGTTATGCGTTATGCGTTATGCGTTATGCGTTATGCGTTACGCGTTATGCGTTATTCGTTATGCGTTATGCGTTACGCGTTATACGTTATGCGTTATGCGTGATGCGTTATGCGTTATGCGTTATGGGCTATGCGTGAAGCGTTATGCGTTATGCATTATGTGTTATGCGTTATGCGTTATGCGTTATGCGTTAAGCGTTATGCGTTATGCGTTATGCGTTATGCGTTAAGCGTTATGCGTTATGCGTTATGCGTCATGCGTTATGCGTTATGCGTTATGCGTTATGCGTTATGCGTTATGCGTTATGCGTTATGCGTTATGCGTTATGCGTTATGCGTTATGCGTTATGCGTTATGCGTTATGCGTTATGCGTTATGCGTTATGCGTTATGCGTTATGCGTTATGCGTTATGCGTTATGCGTTATGCGTTATGCGTTATGCGTTATGCGTTATGCGTTATGCGTTATGCGTTATGCGTTATGCGTTATGCGTTATGCGTTATGCGTTATGCGTTATGCGTTATGCGTTATGCGTTATGCGTTATGCGTTATGCGTTATGCGTTATGCGTTATGCGTTATGCGTTATGCGTTATGCGTTATGCGTTATGCGTTATGCGTTATGCGTTATGCGTTATGCGTTATCCGTTATGCGTTATCCGTTATGCGTTATGCGTTAAGCGTTATGCGTTATGCGTTATGCGTTAATGCGTTATGCGTTATGCGTTATGCGTTATGCGTTATGCGTTATGCGTTACGCGTTATGCGTTATGCGTTATGCGTTACGCGTTATACGTTATGCGTTATGCGTGATGCGTTATGCGTTATGCGTTATGGGCTATGCGTGAAGCGTTATGCGTTATGCATTATGTGTTATGCGTTATGCGTTATGCGTTATGCGTTAAGCGTTATGCGTTATGCGTTATGCGTTATGCGTTAAGCGTTATGCGTTATGCGTTATGCGTCATGCGTTATGCGTTATGCGTTATGCGTTATGCGTTATGCGTTATGCGTTATGCGTTATGCGTTATGCGTTATGCGTTATGCGTTATGCGTTATGCGTTATGCGTTATGCGTTATGCGTTATGCGTTATGCGTTATGCGTTATGCGTTATGCGTTATGCGTTATGCGTTATGCGTTATGCGTTATGCGTTATGCGTTATGCGTTATGCGTTATGCGTTATGCGTTATGCGTTATGCGTTATGCGTTATGCGTTATGCGTTATGCGTTATGCGTTATGCGTTATGCGTTATGCGTTATGCGTTATGCGTTATGCGTTATGCGTTATGCGTTATGCGTTATGCGTTATGCGTTATGCGTTATGCGTTATGCGTTATGCGTTATGCGTTATGCGTTATGCGTTATGCGTTATGCGTTATGCGTTATGCGTTATGCGTTATCCGTTATGCGTTATGACTTTTTCATTGAACGTTATGCGTTATGTGTTATGCGTCATGCGTTATGCGTTATGCGTTATGCGTTAAGCGTTATGCGTTATGCGTTATGCGTTATGCGTTATGCGTTATGCGTTATGCGTTATGCGTTATGCGTTATGCGTTATGCGTTATGCGTTATGCGTTATGCGTTATGCGTTATGCGTCTTGCGTTTTCCGTTATGCGTTATGCGTTGTGCGTTATGCGTTATGCGTTATGCGTTATGCGTTATGCGTCTTGCGTTTTCCGTTATGCGTTATGCGTTATGCGTTATGCGTTATGCGTTATGCGTTATGGGTTATGCGTTATGCGTTATTCGTTATGCGTTATGCGTTATGCGTTATCCGTTATGCGTTATGCGTTATGCGTTATGCGTTATGCGTTATGCGTTATCCGTTATGCGTTATGCGTTATGCGTTATGCGTTATGCGTCATGCGTTATGCGTTATGCGTTATGCGTTATGCGTTATGCGGTATGCGTTATGCGTTATGCGTTATGCGTTATGCGTTATGCGTTATGCGTTATGCGTTATGCGTTATGCGTTATGCGTTATGCGTTATGCGTTATGCGTTATGCGTTATGCGTTATGCGTTATGCGTTATGCGTTATGCGTTATGCGTTATGCGTTATGCGTTATGCGTTATGCGTTATGCGTTATGCGTAATGCGTTATGCGTTAAGCGTTATGCGTTAAGCGTTATGCGTTATGCGATATGCGTTATGCGTTATGCGTTATGCGTTATGCGTTATGCGTTATGCGTTATGCGTTATGCGTTATGCGTTATGCGTTATGCGTTATGCGTTATGCGTTATGCGTTATGCGTTATGCGTTATGCGTTATGCTTTATGCGTTATGCGTTATGCGTTATGCGTTATGCGTTATGCGTTATGCGTTATGCGTTATGCGTTATGCGTTATGCGTTATGCGTTATGCGTTATGCGTTATGCGTTATGCGTTATGCGTCATGCGTTATCCGTTATGCGTTATGCGTTATGCGTAATGCGTTATGCGTTAAGCGTTATGCGTTAAGCGTTATGCGTTATGCGATATGCGTTATGCGTTATGCGTTATGCGTTATGCGTTATGCGTTATGCGTTATGCGTTATGCGTTATGCGTTATGCGTTATGCGTTAAGCGTTATGCGTTATGCGTTATGCGTTAATGCGTTATGCGTTATGCGTTATGGGTTATGCGTTATGCGTTATGCGTTATTCGTTATGCGTTATGCGTTATGCGTTATGCGTTATGCGTTATGCGTCTTGCGTTTTCCGTTATGCGTTATGCGTTATGCGTTATGCGTTATGGGTTATGCGTTATGCGTTATGCGTTATTCGTTATGCGTTATGCGTTATCCGTTATGCGTTATGCGTTATGCGTTATGCGTTATGCGTTATCCGTTATGCGTTATGCGCGATGCGTTATGCGTTATGCGTTATGGGCTATGCGTTAAGCGTTATGCGTTATGCATTATGCGTTACGCGTTATGCGTTAGGCGTTATGCGTTAAGCGTTATGCGTTATGCGTTATGCGTTATGCGTTATGCGTTATGCGTTATGCGTTATGCGTTATGCGTTATGCGTTATGCGTTATGCGTTATGCGTTATGCGTTATGCGTTATGCGTTATGCGTTATGCGTTATGCGTTATGCGTTATGCGTTATGCGTTATGCGTTATGCGTTATGCGTTATGCGTTATGCGTTATGCGTTATGCGTTATGCGTTATGCGTTATCCGTTATGCGTTATGCGTTATGCGTAATGCGTTATGCGTTAAGCGTTATGCGTTAAGCGTTATGCGTTATGCGATATGCGTTATGCGTTATGCGTTATGCGTTATGCGTTATGCGTTATGCGTTATGCGTTATGCGTTATGCGTTATGCGTTATGCGTTATGCGTTATGCGTTATGCGTTATGCGTTATGCGTTATGCGTTATGCGTTATGCGTTATGCGTTATGCGTTATGCGTTATGCGTTATGCGTTATGCGTTATGCGTTATGCGTTATGCGTTATGCGTTATGCGTTATGCGTTATGCGTTATGCGTTATGCGTTATGCGTTATGCGTTATGCGTTATGCGTTATGCGTTATGCGTTATGCGTTATGCGTTATGCGTTATGCGTTATGCGTTATGCGTTATGCGTTATGCGTTATGCGTTATGCGTTATGCGTTATGCGTTATGCGTTATGCGTTATGCGTTATGCGTTATGCGTTATGCGTTATGCGTCATGCGTTATCCGTTATGCGTTATGCGTTATGCGTAATGCGTTATGCGTTAAGCGTTATGCGTTAAGCGTTATGCGTTATGCGATATGCGTTATGCGTTATGCGTTATGCGTTATGCGTTATGCGTTATGCGTTATGCGTTATGCGTTATGCGTTATGCGTTATGCGTTATGCGTTATGCGTTATGCGTTATGCGTTATGCGTTATGCGTTATGCGTTATGCGTTATGCGTTATGCGTTATGCGTTATGCGTTATGCGTTATGCGTTATGCGTTATGCGTTATGCGTTATGCGTTATGCGTTATGCGTTATGCGTTATGCGTTATCCGTTATGCGTTATCCGTTATGCGTTATGCGTTAAGCGTTATGCGTTATGCGTTATGCGTTAATGCGTTATGCGTTATGCGTTATGCGTTATGCGTTATGCGTTATGCGTTACGCGTTATGCGTTATTCGTTATGCGTTATGCGTTACGCGTTATACGTTATGCGTTATGCGTGATGCGTTATGCGTTATGCGTTATGGGCTATGCGTGAAGCGTTATGCGTTATGCATTATGTGTTATGCGTTATGCGTTATGCGTTATGCGTTAAGCGTTATGCGTTATGCGTTATGCGTTAAGCGTTATGCGTTATGCGTTATGCGTCATGCGTTATGCGTTATGCGTTATGCGTTATGCGTTATGCGTTATGCGTTATGCGTTATGCGTTATGCGTTATGCGTTATGCGTTATGCGTTATGCGTTATGCGTTATGCGTTATGCGTTATGCGTTATGCGTTATGCGTTATGCGTTATGCGTTATGCGTTATGCGTTATGCGTTATGCGTTATGCGTTATGCGTTATGCGTTATGCGTTATGCGTTATGCGTTATGCGTTATGCGTTATGCGTTATGCGTTATGCGTTATGCGTTATGCGTTATGCGTTATGCGTTATGCGTTATGCGTTATGCGTTATGCGTTATGCGTTATGCGTTATGCGTTATGCGTTATGCGTTATGCGTTATGCGTTATGCGTTATGCGTTATCCGTTATGCGTTATCCGTTATGCGTTATGCGTTAAGCGTTATGCGTTATGCGTTATGCGTTAATGCGTTATGCGTTATGCGTTATGCGTTATGCGTTATGCGTTATGCGTTACGCGTTATGCGTTATTCGTTATGCGTTATGCGTTACGCGTTATACGTTATGCGTTATGCGTGATGCGTTATGCGTTATGCGTTATGGGCTATGCGTGAAGCGTTATGCGTTATGCATTATGTGTTATGCGTTATGCGTTATGCGTTATGCGTTAAGCGTTATGCGTTATGCGTTATGCGTTATGCGTTAAGCGTTATGCGTTATGCGTTATGCGTCATGCGTTATGCGTTATGCGTTATGCGTTATGCGTTATGCGTTATGCGTTATGCGTTATGCGTTATGCGTTATGCGTTATGCGTTATGCGTTATGCGTTATGCGTTATGCGTTATGCGTTATGCGTTATGCGTTATGCGTTATGCGTTATGCGTTATGCGTTATGCGTTATGCGTTATGCGTTATGCGTTATGCGTTATGCGTTATGCGTTATGCGTTATGCGTTATGCGTTATGCGTTATGCGTTATGCGTTATGCGTTATGCGTTATGCGTTATGCGTTATGCGTTATGCGTTATGCGTTATGCGTTATGCGTTATGCGTTATGCGTTATGCGTTATGCGTTATGCGTTATGCGTTATGCGTTATGCGTTATGCGTTATCCGTTATGCGTTATCCGTTATGCGTTATGCGTTAAGCGTTATGCGTTATGCGTTATGCGTTAATGCGTTATGCGTTATGCGTTATGCGTTATGCGTTATGCGTTATGCGTTACGCGTTATGCGTTATTCGTTATGCGTTATGCGTTACGCGTTATACGTTATGCGTTATGCGTGATGCGTTATGCGTTATGCGTTATGGGCTATGCGTGAAGCGTTATGCGTTATGCATTATGTGTTATGCGTTATGCGTTATGCGTTATGCGTTAAGCGTTATGCGTTATGCGTTATGCGTTATGCGTTAAGCGTTATGCGTTATGCGTTATGCGTCATGCGTTATGCGTTATGCGTTATGCGTTATGCGTTATGCGTTATGCGTTATGCGTTATGCGTTATGCGTTATGCGTTATGCGTTATGCGTTATGCGTTATGCGTTATGCGTTATGCGTTATGCGTTATGCGTTATGCGTTATGCGTTATGCGTTATGCGTTATGCGTTATGCGTTATGCGTTATGCGTTATGCGTTATGCGTTATGCGTTATGCGTTATGCGTTATGCGTTATGCGTTATGCGTTATGCGTTATGCGTTATGCGTTATGCGTTATGCGTTATGCGTTATGCGTTATGCGTTATGCGTTATGCGTTATGCGTTATGCGTTATGCGTTATGCGTTATGCGTTATGCGTTATGCGTTATGCGTTATGCGTTATGCGTTATGCGTTATGCGTTATGCGTTATGCGTTATGCGTTATGCGTTATGCGTTATGCGTTATGCGTTATGCGTTATGCGTTATCCGTTATGCGTTATGACTTTTTCATTGAACGTTATGCGTTATGTGTTATGCGTCATGCGTTATGCGTTATGCGTTATGCGTTAAGCGTTATGCGTTATGCGTTATGCGTTATGCGTTATGCGTTATGCGTTATGCGTTATGCGTTATGCGTTATGCGTTATGCGTTATGCGTTATGCGTTATGCGTTATGCGTCTTGCGTTTTCCGTTATGCGTTATGCGTTGTGCGTTATGCGTTATGCGTTATGCGTTATGCGTTATGCGTCTTGCGTTTTCCGTTATGCGTTATGCGTTATGCGTTATGCGTTATGCGTTATGCGTTATGGGTTATGCGTTATGCGTTATTCGTTATGCGTTATGCGTTATGCGTTATCCGTTATGCGTTATGCGTTATGCGTTATGCGTTATGCGTTATGCGTTATCCGTTATGCGTTATGCGTTATGCGTTATGCGTTATGCGTCATGCGTTATGCGTTATGCGTTATGCGTTATGCGTTATGCGGTATGCGTTATGCGTTATGCGTTATGCGTTATGCGTTATGCGTTATGCGTTATGCGTTATGCGTTATGCGTTATGCGTTATGCGTTATGCGTTATGCGTTATGCGTTATGCGTTATGCGTTATGCGTTATGCGTTATGCGTTATGCGTTATGCGTTATGCGTTATGCGTTATGCGTTATGCGTTATGCGTAATGCGTTATGCGTTAAGCGTTATGCGTTAAGCGTTATGCGTTATGCGATATGCGTTATGCGTTATGCGTTATGCGTTATGCGTTATGCGTTATGCGTTATGCGTTATGCGTTATGCGTTATGCGTTATGCGTTATGCGTTATGCGTTATGCGTTATGCGTTATGCGTTATGCGTTATGCTTTATGCGTTATGCGTTATGCGTTATGCGTTATGCGTTATGCGTTATGCGTTATGCGTTATGCGTTATGCGTTATGCGTTATGCGTTATGCGTTATGCGTTATGCGTTATGCGTTATGCGTCATGCGTTATCCGTTATGCGTTATGCGTTATGCGTAATGCGTTATGCGTTAAGCGTTATGCGTTAAGCGTTATGCGTTATGCGATATGCGTTATGCGTTATGCGTTATGCGTTATGCGTTATGCGTTATGCGTTATGCGTTATGCGTTATGCGTTATGCGTTATGCGTTATGCGTTATGCGTTATGCGTTATGCGTTATGCGTTATGCGTTATGCGTTATGCGTTATGCGTTATGCGTTATGCGTTATGCGTTATGCGTTATGCGTTATGCGTTATGCGTTATGCGTTATGCGTTATGCGTTATGCGTTATGCGTTATGCGTTATGCGTTATGCGTTATGCGTTATGCGTTATCCGTTATGCGTTATCCGTTATGCGTTATGCGTTAAGCGTTATGCGTTATGCGTTATGCGTTAATGCGTTATGCGTTATGCGTTATGGGTTATGCGTTATGCGTTATGCGTTACGCGTTATGCGTTATTCGTTATGCGTTATGCGTTACGCGTTATACGTTATGCGTTATGCGTGATGCGTTATGCGTTATGCGTTATGGGCTATGCGTGAAGCGTTATGCGTTATGCATTATGTGTTATGCGTTATGCGTTATGCGTTATGCGTTAAGCGTTATGCGTTATGCGTTATGCGTTATGCGTTAAGCGTTATGCGTTATGCGTTATGCGTCATGCGTTATGCGTTATGCGTTATGCGTTATGCGTTATGCGTTATGCGTTATGCGTTATGCGTTATGCGTTATGCGTTATGCGTTATGCGTTATGCGTTATGCGTTATGCGTTATGCGTTATGCGTTATGCGTTATGCGTTATGCGTTATGCGTTATGCGTTATGCGTTATGCGTTATGCGTTATGCGTTATGCGTTATGCGTTATGCGTTATGCGTTATGCGTTATGCGTTATGCGTTATGCGTTATGCGTTATGCGTTATGCGTTATGCGTTATGCGTTATGCGTTATGCGTTATGCGTTATGCGTTATGCGTTATGCGTTATGCGTTATGCGTTATGCGTTATGCGTTATGCGTTATGCGTTATGCGTTATGCGTTATGCGTTATGCGTTATGCGTTATGCGTTATGCGTTATGCGTTATGCGTTATGCGTTATGCGTTATGCGTTATGCGTTATGCGTTATGCGTTATGCGTTATGCGTTATGCGTTATGCGTTATGCGTTATGCGTTATGCGTTATGCGTTATCCGTTATGCGTTATGACTTTTTCATTGAACGTTATGCGTTATGTGTTATGCGTCATGCGTTATGCGTTATGCGTTATGCGTTAAGCGTTATGCGTTATGCGTTATGCGTTATGGGTTATGCGTTATGCGTTATTCGTTATGCGTTATGCGTTATGCGTTATCCGTTATGCGTTATGCGTTATGCGTTATGCGTTATGCGTTATGCGTTATGCGTTATGCGTTATGCGTTATGCGTCTTGCGTTTTCCGTTATGCGTTATGCGTTATGCGTTATGCGTCTTGCGTTTTCCGTTATGCGTTATGCGTTATGCGTTATGCGTTATGGGTTATGCGTTATGCGTTATTCGTTATGCGTTATGCGTTATGCGTTATCCGTTATGCGTTATGCGTTATGCGTTATGCGTTATGCGTTATGCGTTATCCGTTATGCGTTATGCGTTATGCGTTATGCGTTATGCGTCATGCGTTATGCGTTATGCGTTATGCGTTATGCGTTATGCGGTATGCGTTATGCGTTATGCGTTATGCGTTATGCGTTATGCGTTATGCGTTATGCGTTATGCGTTATGCGTTATGCGTTATGCGTTATGCGTTATGCGTTATGCGTTATGCGTTATGCGTTATGCGTTATGCGTTATGCGTTATGCGTTATGCGTTATGCGTTATGCGTTATGCGTTATGCGTTATGCGTTATGCGTTATGCGTTATGCGTTATGCGTTATGCGTTATGCGTTATGCGTTATGCGTTATGCGTTATGCGTTATGCGTTATGCGTTATGCGTTATGCGTTATGCGTTATGCGTTATGCGTTATCCGTTATGCGTTATGCGTTATGCGTAATGCGTTATGCGTTAAGCGTTATGCGTTAAGCGTTATGCGTTATGCGATATGCGTTATGCGTTATGCGTTATGCGTTATGCGTTATGCGTTATGCGTTATGCGTTATGCGTTATGCGTTATGCGTTATGCGTTATGCGTTATGCGTTATGCGTTATGCGTTATGCTTTATGCGTTATGCGTTATGCGTTATGCGTTATGCGTTATGCGTTATGCGTTATGCGTTATGCGTTATGCGTTATGCGTTATGCGTTATGCGTTATGCGTTATGCGTTATGCGTTATGCGTTATGCGTTATGCGTTATGCGTTATGCGTTATGCGTTATGCGTTATGCGTTATGCGTTATCCGTTATGCGTTATCCGTTATGCGTTATGCGTTAAGCGTTATGCGTTATGCGTTATGCGTTAATGCGTTATGCGTTATGCGTTATGCGTTATGCGTTATGCGTTATGCGTTACGCGTTATGCGTTATTCGTTATGCGTTATGCGTTACGCGTTATACGTTATGCGTTATGCGTGATGCGTTATGCGTTATGCGTTATGGGCTATGCGTGAAGCGTTATGCGTTATGCATTATGTGTTATGCGTTATGCGTTATGCGTTATGCGTTAAGCGTTATGCGTTATGCGTTATGCGTTAAGCGTTATGCGTTATGCGTTATGCGTCATGCGTTATGCGTTATGCGTTATGCGTTATGCGTTATGCGTTATGCGTTATGCGTTATGCGTTATGCGTTATGCGTTATGCGTTATGCGTTATGCGTTATGCGTTATGCGTTATGCGTTATGCGTTATGCGTTATGCGTTATGCGTTATGCGTTATGCGTTATGCGTTATGCGTTATGCGTTATGCGTTATGCGTTATGCGTTATGCGTTATGCGTTATGCGTTATGCGTTATGCGTTATGCGTTATGCGTTATGCGTTATGCGTTATGCGTTATGCGTTATGCGTTATGCGTTATGCGTTATGCGTTATGCGTTATGCGTTATGCGTTATGCGTTATCCGTTATGCGTTATCCGTTATGCGTTATGCGTTAAGCGTTATGCGTTATGCGTTATGCGTTAATGCGTTATGCGTTATGCGTTATGCGTTATGCGTTATGCTTTATGCGTTACGCGTTATGCGTTATTCGTTATGCGTTATGCGTTACGCGTTATACGTTATGCGTTATGCGTGATGCGTTATGCGTTATGCGTTATGGGCTATGCGTGAAGCGTTATGCGTTATGCATTATGTGTTATGCGTTATGCGTTATGCGTTATGCGTTAAGCGTTATGCGTTATGCGTTATGCGTTATGCGTTAAGCGTTATGCGTTATGCGTTATGCGTCATGCGTTATGCGTTATGCGTTATGCGTTATGCGTTATGCGTTATGCGTTATGCGTTATGCGTTATGCGTTATGCGTTATGCGTTATGCGTTATGCGTTATGCGTTATGCGTTATGCGTTATGCGTTATGCGTTATGCGTTATGCGTTATGCGTTATGCGTTATGCGTTATGCGTTATGCGTTATGCGTTATGCGTTATGCGTTATGCGTTATGCGTTATGCGTTATGCGTTATGCGTTATGCGTTATGCGTTATGCGTTATGCGTTATGCGTTATGCGTTATGCGTTATGCGTTATGCGTTATGCGTTATGCGTTATGCGTTATGCGTTATGCGTTATGCGTTATGCGTTATGCGTTATGCGTTATGCGTTATGCGTTATGCGTTATGCGTTATGCGTTATGCGTTATGCGTTATGCGTTATGCGTTATGCGTTATGCGTTATGCGTTATGCGTTATGCGTTATGCGTTATGCGTTATGCGTTATGCGTTATGCGTTATGCGTTATGCGTTATGCGTTATGCGTTATGCGTTATGCGTTATGCGTTATGCGTTATCCGTTATGCGTTATGACTTTTTCATTGAACGTTATGCGTTATGTGTTATGCGTCATGCGTTATGCGTTATGCGTTATGCGTTAAGCGTTATGCGTTATGCGTTATGCGTTATGCGTTATGCGTTATGCGTTATGCGTTATGCGTTATGCGTTATGCGTTATGCGTTATGCGTTATGCGTTATGCGTTATGCGTTATGCGTCTTGCGTTTTCCGTTATGCGTTATGCGTTGTGCGTTATGCGTTATGCGTTATGCGTTATGCGTTATGCGTCTTGCGTTTTCCGTTATGCGTTATGCGTTATGCGTTATGCGTTATGGGTTATGCGTTATGCGTTATTCGTTATGCGTTATGCGTTATGCGTTATCCGTTATGCGTTATGCGTTATGCGTTATGCGTTATGCGTTATGCGTTATCCGTTATGCGTTATGCGTTATGCGTTATGCGTCATGCGTTATGCGTTATGCGTTATGCGTTATGCGTTATGCGGTATGCGTTATGCGTTATGCGTTATGCGTTATGCGTTATGCGTTATGCGTTATGCGTTATGCGTTATGCGTTATGCGTTATGCGTTATGCGTTATGCGTTATGCGTTATGCGTTATGCGTTATGCGTTATGCGTTATGCGTTATGCGTTATGCGTTATGCGTTATGCGTTATGCGTTATGCGTTATGCGTTATGCGTTATGCGTTATGCGTTATGCGTTATGCGTTATGCGTTATGCGTTATGCGTTATGCGTTATGCGTTATGCGTTATGCGTTATGCGTTATGCGTTATCCGTTATGCGTTATGCGTTATGCGTAATGCGTTATGCGTTAAGCGTTATGCGTTAAGCGTTATGCGTTATGCGATATGCGTTATGCGTTATGCGTTATGCGTTATGCGTTATGCGTTATGCGTTATGCGTTATGCGTTATGCGTTATGCGTTATGCGTTATGCGTTATGCGTTATGCGTTATGCGTTATGCGTTATGCGTTATGCGTTATGCTTTATGCGTTATGCGTTATGCGTTATGCGTTATGCGTTATGCGTTATGCGTTATGCGTTATGCGTTATGCGTTATGCGTTATGCGTTATGCGTTATGCGTTATGCGTTATGCGTTATGCGTTATGCGTCATGCGTTATCCGTTATGCGTTATGCGTTATGCGTAATGCGTTATGCGTTAAGCGTTATGCGTTAAGCGTTATGCGTTATGCGATATGCGTTATGCGTTATGCGTTATGCGTTATGCGTTATGCGTTATGCGTTATGCGTTATGCGTTATGCGTTATGCGTTATGCGTTATGCGTTATGCGTTATGCGTTATGCGTTATGCGTTATGCGTTATGCGTTATGCGTTATGCGTTATGCGTTATGCGTTATGCGTTATGCGTTATGCGTTATGCGTTATGCGTTATGCGTTATGCGTTATGCGTTATGCGTTATGCGTTATGCGTTATGCGTTATGCGTTATGCGTTATGCGTTATGCGTTATGCGTTATGCGTTATCCGTTATGCGTTATCCGTTATGCGTTATGCGTTAAGCGTTATGCGTTATGCGTTATGCGTTAATGCGTTATGCGTTATGCGTTATGGGTTATGCGTTATGCGTTATGCGTTACGCGTTATGCGTTATTCGTTATGCGTTATGCGTTACGCGTTATACGTTATGCGTTATGCGTGATGCGTTATGCGTTATGCGTTATGGGCTATGCGTGAAGCGTTATGCGTTATGCATTATGTGTTATGCGTTATGCGTTATGCGTTATGCGTTAAGCGTTATGCGTTATGCGTTATGCGTTATGCGTTAAGCGTTATGCGTTATGCGTTATGCGTCATGCGTTATGCGTTATGCGTTATGCGTTATGCGTTATGCGTTATGCGTTATGCGTTATGCGTTATGCGTTATGCGTTATGCGTTATGCGTTATGCGTTATGCGTTATGCGTTATGCGTTATGCGTTATGCGTTATGCGTTATGCGTTATGCGTTATGCGTTATGCGTTATGCGTTATGCGTTATGCGTTATGCGTTATGCGTTATGCGTTATGCGTTATGCGTTATGCGTTATGCGTTATGCGTTATGCGTTATGCGTTATGCGTTATGCGTTATGCGTTATGCGTTATGCGTTATGCGTTATGCGTTATGCGTTATGCGTTATGCGTTATGCGTTATGCGTTATGCGTTATCCGTTATGCGTTATGACTTTTTCATTGAACGTTATGCGTTATGTGTTATGCGTCATGCGTTATGCGTTATGCGTTATGCGTTATGCGTTATGCGTTATGCGTTATGCGTTATGCGTTATGCGTTATGCGTTATGCGTTATGCGTCTTGCGTTTTCCGTTATGCGTTATGCGTTATGCGTTATGCGTTATGCGTTATGCGTTATGCGTTATGCGTTATGCGTTATGCGTTATGCGTTATGCGTTATGCGTTATGCGTTATGCGTTATGCGTTATGCGTTATGCGTTATGCGTTATGCGTTATGCGTCTTGCGTTTTCCGTTATGCGTTATGCGTTATGCGTTATGCGTTATGCGTTATGCGTTATGCGTCTTGCGTTTTCCGTTATGCGTTATGCGTTATGCGTTATGCGTTATGGGTTATGCGTTATGCGTTATTCGTTATGCGTTATGCGTTATGCGTTATCCGTTATGCGTTATGCGTTATGCGTTATGCGTTATGCGTTATGCGTTATGCGTTATGCGTTATGCGTTATGCGTTATGCGTTATGCGTTATGCGTTATGCGTTATGCGTTATGCGTTATGCGTTATGCGTTATGCGTTATGCGTTATGCGTTATGCGTTATGCGATATGCGTTATGCGTTATGCGTTATGCGTTATGCGTTATGCGTTATGCGTTATGCGTTATGCGTTATGCGTTATGCGTTATGCGTTATGCGTTATGCGTTATGCGTTATGCGTTATGCGTTATGCGT
Source organism: Lasioglossum baleicum (assembly GCF_051020765.1). NCBI lineage: Eukaryota > Metazoa > Arthropoda > Insecta > Hymenoptera > Halictidae > Lasioglossum > Lasioglossum baleicum. The sequence goes on along the minus strand of NW_027469151.1, from coordinate 33,777 downwards.
TATGCGTTATGCGTTATGCGTTATGCGTTATGCGTTATGCGTTATGCGTTATGCGTTATGCGTTATGCGTTATGCGTTATGCGTTATGCGTTATGCGTTATGCGTTATGCGTTATGCGTTATGCGTTATGCGTTATGCGTTATGCGTTATGCGTTATGCGTTATGCGTTATGCGTTATGCGTTATGCGTTATGCGTTATGCGTTATGCGTTATGCGTTATGCGTTATGCGTTATGCGTTATGCGTTATGCGTCTTGCGTTTTCCGTTATGCGTTATGCGTTATGCGTTATGCGTTATGCGTTATGCGTTATGCGTTATGCGTCTTGCGTTTTCCGTTATGCGTTATGCGTTATGCGTTATGCGTTATGGGTTATGCGTTATGCGTTATGCGTTATGCGTTATGCGTTATGCGTTATGCGTTATGCGTTATGCGTTATGCGTTATGCGTTATGCGTTATGCGTTATGCGTTATGCGTTATGCGTTATGCGTTATGCGTTATGCGTTATGCGTTATGCGTTATGCGTTATGCGTTATGCGTTATGCGTTATGCGTTATGCGTTATGCGTTATGCGTTATGCGTTATGCGTTATGCGTTATGCGTTATGCGTTATGCGTTATGCGTTATGCGTTATGCGTTATGCGTTATGCGTTATGCGTTATGCGTTATGCGTTATGCGTTATGCGTTATGCGTTATGCGTTATGCGTTATGCGTTATGCGTTATGCGTTATGCGTTATGCGTTATGCGTTATGCGTTATGCGTTATGCGTTATGCGTTATGCGTTATGCGTTATGCGTTATGCGTTATGCGTTATGCGTTATGCGTTATGCGTTATGCGTTATGCGTTATGCGTTATGCGTTATGCGTTATGCGTTATGCGTCTTGCGTTTTCCGTTATGCGTTATGCGTTATGCGTTATGCGTTATGCGTTATGCGTCTTGCGTTTTCCGTTATGCGTTATGCGTTATGCGTTATGCGTTATGGGTTATGCGTTATGCGTTATTCGTTATGCGTTATGCGTTATGCGTTATCCGTTATGCGTTATGCGTTATGCGTTATGCGTTATGCGTTATGCGTTATCCGTTATGCGTTATGCGTTATGCGTTATGCGTTATGCGTCAGGCGTTATGCGTTATGCGTTATGCGTTATGCGTTATGCGGTATGCGTTATGCGTTATGCGTTATGCGTTATGCGTTATGCGTTATGCGTTATGCGTTATGCGTTATGCGTTATGCGTTATGCGTTATGCGTTATGCGTTATGCGTTATGCGTTATGCGTTATGCGTTATGCGTTATGCGTTATGCGTTATGCGTTATGCGTTATGCGTTATGCGTTATGCGTTATCCGTTATGCGTTATGACTTTTTCATTGAACGTTATGCGTTATGTGTTATGCGTCATGCGTTATGCGTTATGCGTTATGCGTTATGCGTTATGCGTTATGCGTTATGCGTTATGCGTTATGCGTTATGCGTTATGCGTTATGCGTCTTGCGTTTTCCGTTATGCGTTATGCGTTATGCGTTATGCGTTATGCGTTATGCGTTATGCGTTATGCGTTATGCGTTATGCGTTATGCGTTATGCGTTATGCGTTATGCGTTATGCGTTATGCGTTATGCGTTATGCGTTATGCGTTATGCGTTATGCGTTATGCGTTATGCGTTATGCGTCTTGCGTTTTCCGTTATGCGTTATGCGTTATGCGTTATGCGTTATGCGTTATGCGTTATGCGTCTTGCGTTTTCCGTTATGCGTTATGCGTTATGCGTTATGCGTTATGGGTTATGCGTTATGCGTTATTCGTTATGCGTTATGCGTTATGCGTTATCCGTTATGCGTTATGCGTTATGCGTTATGCGTTATGCGTTATGCGTTATGCGTTATGCGTTATGCGTTATGCGTTATGCGTTATGCGTTATGCGTTATGCGTTATGCGTTATGCGTTATGCGTTATGCGTTATGCGTTATGCGTTATGCGTTATGCGTTATGCGTTATGCGATATGCGTTATGCGTTATGCGTTATGCGTTATGCGTTATGCGTTATGCGTTATGCGTTATGCGTTATGCGTTATGCGTTATGCGTTATGCGTTATGCGTTATGCGTTATGCGTTATGCGTTATGCGTTATGCGTTATGCGTTATGCGTTATGCGTTATGCGTTATGCGTTATGCGTTATGCGTTATGCGTTATGCGTTATGCGTTATGCGTTATGCGTTATGCGTTATGCGTTATGCGTTATGCGTTATGTGTTATGCGTTATGCGTTATGCGTTATGCGTTATGCGTTATGCGTTATGCGTTATGCGTTATGCGTTATGCGTTATGCGTTATGCGTTATGCGTTATGCGTTATGCGTTATGCGTTATGCGTTATGCGTCTTGCGTTTTCCGTTATGCGTTATGCGTTATGCGTTATGCGTTATGCGTTATGCGTTATGCGTTATGCGTCTTGCGTTTTCCGTTATGCGTTATGCGTTATGCGTTATGCGTTATGGGTTATGCGTTATGCGTTATTCGTTATGCGTTATGCGTTATGCGTTATCCGTTATGCGTTATGCGTTATGCGTTATGCGTTATGCGTTATGCGTTATCCGTTATGCGTTATGCGTTATGCGTTATGCGTTATGCGTCATGCGTTATACGTTATGCGTTATGCGTTATGCGTTATGCGGTATGCGTTATGCGTTATGCGTTATGCGTTATGCGTTATGCGTTATGCGTTATGCGTTATGCGTTATGCGTTATGCGTTATGCGTTATGCGTTATGCGTTATGCGTTATGCGTTATGCGTTATGCGTTATGCGTTATGCGTTATGCGTTATGCGTTATGCGTTATGCGTTATGCGTTATGCGTTATGCGTTATGCGTTATGCGTTATGCGTTATGCGTTATGCGTTATGCGTTATGCGTTATGCGTTATGCGTTATGCGTTATGCGTTATGCGTTATGCGTTATGCGGTTGTTTTTTATGTTTGTATGCTTTATGCGTTATGCGTTATGGCGTTATGCTTTCTTTTGTTTGGTTTGTTTTTTTGCGTTTTTTATTTGCTTATTTATTTGCGGTTATTTTATTTTGTTCGTTTATGTTTTTTTTTTCTTTTTTTTTTAGTGCGTATTTTTTTTTCTTTTTTTTTCTTTTTTTTTTTATTTATGCGTTATGCGTTATGCGTTATGCGTTATGCGTTATGCGTTATGCGTTATGCGTTATGCGTTATGCGTTATGCGTTATGCGTTATGCGTTATGCGTTATGCGTTATGCGTTATGCGTTATGCGTTATGCGTTATGCGTTATGCGTTATGCGTTATGCGTTATGCGTTATGCGTTATGCGTTATGCGTCTTGCGTTTTCCGTTATGCGTTATGCGTTATGCGTTATGCGTTATGCGTTATGCGTCTTGCGTTTTCCGTTATGCGTTATGCGTTATGCGTTATGCGTTATGGGTTATGCGTTATGCGTTATTCGTTATGCGTTATGCGTTATGCGTTATCCGTTATGCGTTATGCGTTATGCGTTATGCGTTATGCGTTATGCGTTATCCGTTATGCGTTATGCGTTATGCGTTATGCGTTATGCGTCAGGCGTTATGCGTTATGCGTTATGCGTTATGCGTTATGCGGTATGCGTTATGCGTTATGCGTTATGCGTTATGCGTTATGCGTTATGCGTTATGCGTTATGCGTTATGCGTTATGCGTTATGCGTTATGCGTTATGCGTTATGCGTTATGCGTTATGCGTTATGCGTTATGCGTTATGCGTTATGCGTTATGCGTTATGCGTTATGCGTTATGCGTTATGCGTTATGCGTTATGCGTTATGCGTTATGCGTTATGCGTTATGCGTTATGCGTTATCCGTTATGCGTTATGCGTTATGCGTAATGCGTTATGCGTTAAGCGTTATGCGTTAAGCGTTATGCGTTATGCGATATGCGTTATGCGTTATGCGTTATGCGTTATGCGTTATGCGTTATGCGTTATGCGTTATGCGTTATGCGTTATGCGTTATGCGTTATGCGTTATGCGTTATGCGTTATGCTTTATGCGTTATGCGTTATGCGTTATGCGTTATGCGTTATGCGTTATGCGTTATGCGTTATGCGTTATGCGTTATGCGTTATGCGTTATGCGTTATGCGTTATGCGTTATGCGTTATGCGTTATGCGTCATGCGTTATCCGTTATGCGTTATGCGTTATGCGTAATGCGTTATGCGTTAAGCGTTATGCGTTAAGCGTTATGCGTTATGCGATATGCGTTATGCGTTATGCGTTATGCGTTATGCGTTATGCGTTATGCGTTATGCGTTATGCGTTATGCGTTATGCGTTATGCGTTATGCGTTATGCGTTATGCGTTATGCGTTATGCGTTATGCGTTATGCGTTATGCGTTATGCTTTATGCGTTATGCGTTATGCGTTATGCGTTATGCGTTATGCGTTATGCGTTATGCGTTATGCGTTATGCGTTATGCGTTATGCGTTATGCGTTATGCGTTATGCGTTATGCGTTATGCGTCATGCGTTATCCGTTATGCGTTATGCGTTATGCGTAATGCGTTATGCGTTAAGCGTTATGCGTTAAGCGTTATGCGTTATGCGATATGCGTTATGCGTTATGCGTTATGCGTTATGCGTTATGCGTTATGCGTTATGCGTTATGCGTTATGCGTTATGCGTTATGCGTTATGCGTTATGCGTTATGCGTTATGCGTTATGCGTTATGCGTTATGCGTTATGCGTTATGCGTTATGCGTTATGCGTTATGCGTTATGCGTTATGCGTTATGCGTTATGCGTTATGCGTTATGCGTTATGCGTTATGCGTTATGCGTTATGCGTTATGCGTTATGCGTTATGCGTTATGCGTTATGCGTTATGCGTTATGCGTTATGCGTTATCCGTTATGCGTTATCCGTTATGCGTTATGCGTTAAGCGTTATGCGTTATGCGTTATGCGTTAATGCGTTATGCGTTATGCGTTATGCGTTATGCGTTATGCGTTATGCGTTACGCGTTATGCGTTATTCGTTATGCGTTATGCGTTACGCGTTATACGTTATGCGTTATGCGTGATGCGTTATGCGTTATGCGTTATGGGCTATGCGTGAAGCGTTATGCGTTATGCATTATGTGTTATGCGTTATGCGTTATGCGTTATGCGTTAAGCGTTATGCGTTATGCGTTATGCGTTATGCGTTATGCGTTATGCGTTATGCGTTATGCGTTATGCGTTATGCTTTATGCGTTATGCGTTATGCGTTATGCGTTATGCGTTATGCGTTATGCGTTATGCGTTATGCGTTATGCGTTATGCGTTATGCGTTATGCGTTATGCGTTATGCGTTATGCGTTATGCGTTATGCGTTATGCGTCATGCGTTATCCGTTATGCGTTATGCGTTATGCGTAATGCGTTATGCGTTAAGCGTTATGCGTTAAGCGTTATGCGTTATGCGATATGCGTTATGCGTTATGCGTTATGCGTTATGCGTTATGCGTTATGCGTTATGCGTTATGCGTTATGCGTTATGCGTTATGCGTTATGCGTTATGCGTTATGCGTTATGCGTTATGCGTTATGCTTTATGCGTTATGCGTTATGCGTTATGCGTTATGCGTTATGCGTTATGCGTTATGCGTTATGCGTTATGCGTTATGCGTTATGCGTTATGCGTTATGCGTTATGCGTTATGCGTCATGCGTTATCCGTTATGCGTTATGCGTTATGCGTAATGCGTTATGCGTTAAGCGTTATGCGTTAAGCGTTATGCGTTATGCGATATGCGTTATGCGTTATGCGTTATGCGTTATGCGTTATGCGTTATGCGTTATGCGTTATGCGTTATGCGTTATGCGTTATGCGTTATGCGTTATGCGTTATGCGTTATGCGTTATGCGTTATGCGTTATGCGTTATGCGTTATGCGTTATGCGTTATGCGTTATGCGTTATGCGTTATGCGTTATGCGTTATGCGTTATGCGTTATGCGTTATGCGTTATGCGTTATGCGTTATGCGTTATGCGTTATGCGTTATGCGTTATGCGTTATGCGTTATGCGTTATGCGTTATGCGTTATGCGTTATGCGTTATGCGTTATGCGTTATGCGTTATGCGTTATGCGTTATGCGTTATGCGTTATGCGTTATGCGTTATGCGTTATGCGTTATCCGTTATGCGTTATGACTTTTTCATTGAACGTTATGCGTTATGTGTTATGCGTCATGCGTTATGCGTTATGCGTTATGCGTTAAGCGTTATGCGTTATGCGTTATGCGTTATGCGTTATGCGTTATGCGTTATGCGTTATGCGTTATGCGTTATGCGTTATGCGTTATGCGTTATGCGTTATGCGTTATGCGTTATGCGTTATGCGTTATGCGTTATGCGTCTTGCGTTTTCCGTTATGCGTTATGCGTTATGCGTTATGCGTTATGCGTTATGCGTTATGCGTCTTGCGTTTTCCGTTATGCGTTATGCGTTATGCGTTATGCGTTATGGGTTATGCGTTATGCGTTATTCGTTATGCGTTATGCGTTATGCGTTATCCGTTATGCGTTATGCGTTATGCGTTATGCGTTATGCGTTATGCGTTATGCGTTATGCGTTATGCGTTATGCGTTATGCGTTATGCGTTATGCGTTATGCGTTATGCGTTATGCGTTATGCGTTATGCGTTATGCGTTATGCGTTATGCGTTATGCGTTATGCGTTATGCGTTATGCGTTATGCGTTATGCGTTATGCGTTATGCGTTATGCGTTATGCGTTATGCGTTATGCGTTATGCGTTATGCGTTATGCGTTATGCGTTATGCGTTATGCGTTATGCGTTATGCGTTATCCGTTATGCGTTATGACTTTTTCATTGAACGTTATGCGTTATGTGTTATGCGTCATGCGTTATGCGTTATGCGTTATGCGTTAAGCGTTATGCGTTATGCGTTATGCGTTATGCGTTATGCGTTATGCGTTATGCGTTATGCGTTATGCGTTATGCGTTATGCGTTATGCGTTATGCGTTATGCGTTATGCGTTATGCGTTATGCGTTATGCGTCTTGCGTTTTCCGTTATGCGTTATGCGTTATGCGTTATGCGTTATGCGTTATGCGTTATGCGTCTTGCGTTTTCCGTTATGCGTTATGCGTTATGCGTTATGCGTTATGGGTTATGCGTTATGCGTTATTCGTTATGCGTTATGCGTTATGCGTTATGCGTTATCCGTTATGCGTTATGCGTTATGCGTTATGCGTTATGCGTTATGCGTTATGCGTTATCCGTTATGCGTTATGCGTTATGCGTTATGCGTTATGCGTCATGCGTTATGCGTTATGCGTTATGCGTTATGCGTTATGCGGTATGCGTTATGCGTTATGCGTTATGCGTTATGGGTTATGCGTTATGCGTTATGCGTTATGCGTTATGCGTTATGCGTTATGCGTTATGCGTTATGCGTTATGCGTTATGCGTTATCCGTTATGCGTTATGCGTTATGCGTTATGCGTTATGCGTCATGCGTTATGCGTTATGCGTTATGCGTTATGCGTTATGCGTTATGCGTTATGCGTTATGCGTTATGCGTTAAGCGTTATGCGTTATGCGTTATGCGTTATGCGTCTTGCGTTTTCCGTTATGCGTTATGCGTTATGCGTTATGCGTTATGGGTTATGCGTTATGCGTTATGCGTTATTCGTTATGCGTTATGCGTTATCCGTTATGCGTTATGCGTTATGCGTTATGCGTTATGCGTTATCCGTTATGCGTTATGCGCGATGCGTTATGCGTTATGCGTTATGGGCTATGCGTTAAGCGTTATGCGTTATGCATTATGCGTTACGCGTTATGCGTTAGGCGTTATGCGTTAAGCGTTATGCGTTATGCGTTATGCGTTATGCGTTATGCGTTATGCGTTATGCGTTATGCGTTATGCGTTATGCGTTATGCGTTATGCGTTATGCGTTATGCGTTATGCGTTATGCGTTATGCGTTATGCGTTATGCGTTATGCGTTATGCGTTATGCGTTACGCGTTATGCGTTATTCGTTATGCGTTATGCGTTACGCGTTATACGTTATGCGTTATGCGTGATGCGTTATGCGTTATGCGTTATGGGCTATGCGTGAAGCGTTATGCGTTATGCATTATGTGTTATGCGTTATGCGTTATGCGTTATGCGTTAAGCGTTATGCGTTATGCGTTATGCGTTATGCGTTAAGCGTTATGCGTTATGCGTTATGCGTCATGCGTTATGCGTTATGCGTTATGCGTTATGCGTTATGCGTTATGCGTTATGCGTTATGCGTTATGCGTTATGCGTTATGCGTTATGCGTTATGCGTTATGCGTTATGCGTTATGCGTTATGCGTTATGCGTTATGCGTTATGCGTTATGCGTTATGCGTTATGCGTTATGCGTTATGCGTTATGCGTTATGCGTTATGCGTTATGCGTTATGCGTTATGCGTTATGCGTTATGCGTTATGCGTTATGCGTTATGCGTTATGCGTTATGCGTTATCCGTTATGCGTTATGACTTTTTCATTGAACGTTATGCGTTATGTGTTATGCGTCATGCGTTATGCGTTATGCGTTATGCGTTAAGCGTTATGCGTTATGCGTTATGCGTTATGCGTTATGCGTTATGCGTTATGCGTTATGCGTTATGCGTTATGCGTTATGCGTTATGCGTTATGCGTTATGCGTTATGCGTTATGCGTTATGCGTTATGCGTTATGCGTCTTGCGTTTTCCGTTATGCGTTATGCGTTATGCGTTATGCGTTATGCGTTATGCGTCTTGCGTTTTCCGTTATGCGTTATGCGTTATGCGTTATGCGTTATGGGTTATGCGTTATGCGTTATTCGTTATGCGTTATGCGTTATGCGTTATCCGTTATGCGTTATGCGTTATGCGTTATGCGTTATGCGTTATGCGTTATGCGTTATGCGTTATGCGTTATGCGTTATGCGTTATGCGTTATGCGTTATGCGTTATGCGTTATGCGTTATGCGTTATGCGTTATGCGTTATGCGTTATGCGTTATGCGTTATGCGTTATGCGTTATGCGTTATGCGTTATGCGTTATGCGTTATGCGTTATGCGTTATGCGTTATGCGTTATGCGTTATGCGTTATGCGTTATGCGTTATGCGTTATGCGTTATGCGTTATGCGTTATGCGTTATGCGTTATGCGTTATGCGTTATGCGTTATGCGTTATGCGTTATGCGTTATGCGTTATGCGTTATCCGTTATGCGTTATGACTTTTTCATTGAACGTTATGCGTTATGTGTTATGCGTCATGCGTTATGCGTTATGCGTTATGCGTTAAGCGTTATGCGTTATGCGTTATGCGTTATGCGTTATGCGTTATGCGTTATGCGTTATGCGTTATGCGTTATGCGTTATGCGTTATGCGTTATGCGTTATGCGTTATGCGTTATGCGTTATGTGTTATGCGTCTTGCGTTTTCCGTTATGCGTTATGCGTTATGCGTTATGCGTTATGCGTTATGCGTTATGCGTCTTGCGTTTTCCGTTATGCGTTATGCGTTATGCGTTATGCGTTATGGGTTATGCGTTATGCGTTATTCGTTATGCGGTATGCGTTATGCGTTATCCGTTATGCGTTATGCGTTATGCGTTATGCGTTATGCGTTATGCGTTATGCGTTATCCGTTATGCGTTATGCGTTATGCGTTATGCGTTATGCGTCATGCGTTATGCGTTATGCGTTATGCGTTATGCGTTATGCGGTATGCGTTATGCGTTATGCGTTATGCGTTATGCGTTATGCGTTATGCGTTATGCGTTATGCGTTATGCGTTATGCGTTATGCGTTATGCGTTATGCGTTATGCGTTATGCGTTATCCGTTATGCGTTATGCGTTATGCGTTATGCGTTATGCGTCATGCGTTATGCGTTATGCGTTATGCGTTATGCGTTATGCGTTATGCGTTATGCGTTATGCGTTATGCGTTAAGCGTTATGCGTTATGCGTTATGCGATATGTGTTATGCGTTATGCGTTATGCGTTATGCGTTATGCGTTATGCGTTATGCGTTATGCGTTATGCGTTATGCGTTATGCGTTATGCGCTATGCGTTATGCGTTATGCGTTATGAGCTATGCGTTATGCGTTATGCGTTATGCGTTATGCGTTATGCGTTATGCGTTATGCGTTATGCGTTATGCGTCTTGCGTTTTCCGTTATGCGTTATGCGTTATGCGTTATGCGTTATGGGTTATGCGTTATGCGTTATGCGTTATTCGTTATGCGTTATGCGTTATGCGTTATGCGTTATGCGTTATGCGTTATGCGTCTTGCGTTTTCCGTTATGCGTTATGCGTTATGCGTTATGCGTTATGGGTTATGCGTTATGCGTTATGCGTTATTCGTTATGCGTTATGCGTTATCCGTTATGCGTTATGCGTTATGCGTTATGCGTTATGCGTTATCCGTTATGCGTTATGCGCGATGCGTTATGCGTTATGCGTTATGGGCTATGCGTTAAGCGTTATGCGTTATGCATTATGCGTTACGCGTTATGCGTTAGGCGTTATGCGTTAAGCGTTATGCGTTATGCGTTATGCGTTATGCGTTATGCGTTATGCGTTATGCGTTATGCGTTATGCGTTATGCGTTATGCGTTATGCGTTATGCGTTATGCGTTATGCGTTATGCGTTATGCGTTATGCGTTATGCGTTATGCGTTATGCGTTATGCGTTATGCGTTATGCGTTATGCGTTATGCGTTATGCGTTATGCGTTATGCGTTATGCGTTATGCGTTATGCGTTATGCGTTATGCGTTATGCGTTATGCGTTACGCGTTATGCGTTACGCGTTATGCGTTATTCGTTATGCGTTATGCGTTACGCGTTATACGTTATGCGTTATGCGTGATGCGTTATGCGTTATGCGTTATGGGCTATGCGTGAAGCGTTATGCGTTATGCATTATGTGTTATGCGTTATGCGTTATGCGTTATGCGTTAAGCGTTATGCGTTATGCGTTATGCGTTAAGCGTTATGCGTTATGCGTTATGCGTCATGCGTTATGCGTTATGCGTTATGCGTTATGCGTTATGCGTTATGCGTTATGCGTTATGCGTTATGCGTTATGCGTTATGCGTTATGCGTTATGGGTTATGCGTTATGCGTTATGCGTTATGCGTTATGCGTTATGGGCTATGCGTGAAGCGTTATGCGTTATGCATTATGGGTTATGCGTTATGCGTTATGCGTTAACCGTTATGCGTTATGCGTTATGCGTTATGCGTTAAGCGTTATGCGTTATGCGTTATGCGTCATGCGTTATGCGTTATGCGTTATGCGTTATGCGTTATGCGTTATGCGTTATGCGTTATGCGTTATGCGTTATGCGTTATGCGTTATGCGTTATGCGTTATGCGTTATGCGTTATGCGTTATGCGTTATGCGTTATGCGTTATGCGTTATGCGTTATGCGTTATGCGTTATGCGTTATGCGTTATGCGTTATGCGTTATGCGTTATGCGTTATGCGTTATGCGTTATGCGTTATGCGTTATGCGTTATGCGTTATGCGTTATGCGTTATGCGTTATGCGTTATGCGTTATGCGTTATGCGTTATGCGTTATGCGTTATGCGTTATGCGTTATGCGTTATGCGTTATGCGTTATGCGTTATGCGTTATGCGTTATGCGTTATGCGTTATGCGTTATGCGTTATGCGTTATGCGTTATGCGTTATGCGTTATGCGTTATGCGTTATGCGTTATGCGTTATGCGTTATGCGTTATGCGTTATGCGTTATGCGTTATGCGTCTTGCGTTTTCCGTTATGCGTTATGCGTTATGCGTTATGCGTTATGGGTTATGCGTTATGCGTTATGCGTTATTCGTTATGCGTTATGCGTTATGCGTTATCTGTTATGCGTTATGCGTTATGCGTTATGCGTTATCCGTTATGCGTTATGCGCGATGCGTTATGCGTTATGCGTTATGGGCTATGCGTTAAGCGTTATGCGTTATGCATTATGCGTTACGCGTTATGCGTTAGGCGTTATGCGTTAAGCGTTATGCGTTATGCGTTATGCGTTATGCGTTATGCGTTATGCGTTATGCGTTATGCGTTATGCGTTATGCGTTATGCGTTATGCGTTATGCGTTATGCGTTATGCGTTATGCGTTATGCGTTATGCGTTATGCGTTATGCGTTATGCGTTATGCGTTATGCGTTATGCGTTATGCGTTATGCGTTATGCGTTATGCGTTATGCGTCATGCGTTATCCGTTATGCGTTATGCGTTATGCGTAATGCGTTATGCGTTAAGCGTTATGCGTTAAGCGTTATGCGTTATGCGATATGCGTTATGCGTTATGCGTTATGCGTTATGCGTTATGCGTTATGCGTTATGGGCTATGCGTGAAGCGTTATGCGTTATGCGTTATGCGTTATGCGTTATGCGTTATGCGTTAAGCGTTATGCGTTATGCGTTATGCGTTATGCGTTAAGCGTTATGCGTTATGCGTTATGCGTCTTGCGTTATCCGTTATGCGTTATGCGTTATGCGTTATGCGTTATGCGTTATGCGTTATGCGTCTTGCGTTATCCGTTATGCGTTATGCGTTATGCGTTATGCGTTATGCGTTATGCGTTATGCGTCTTGCGTTTTCCGTTATGCGTTATGCGTTATGCGTTATGCGTTATGCGTTATGGGTTATGCGTTATGCGTTATGCGTTATTCGTTATGCGTTATGCGTTATGCGTTATGCGTTATGCGTTATGCGTTATGCGTCTTGCGTTTTCCGTTATGCGTTATGCGTTATGCGTTATGCGTTATGGGTTATGCGTTATGCGTTATGCGTTATTCGTTATGCGTTATGCGTTATGCGTTATCCGTTATGCGTTATGCGTTATGCGTTATGCGTTATGCGTTATCCGTTATGCGTTATGCGCGATGCGTTATGCGTTATGCGTTATGGGCTATGCGTTAAGCGTTATGCGTTATGCATTATGCGTTACGCGTTATGCGTTAGGCGTTATGCGTTAAGCGTTATGCGTTATGCGTTATGCGTTATGCGTTATGCGTTATGCGTTATGCGTTATGCGTTATGCGTTATGCGTTATGCGTTATGCGATATGTGTTATGCGTTATGCGTTATGCGTTGTGCGTTATGCATTATGCGTTACGCGTTATGCGTTATGCGTTATGCGTTATGCGTTATGCGTTATGCGTTATGCGTTATGCGTTATGCGTTATGCGTTATGCGTTATGCGTTATGCGTTATGCGTTATGCGTTATGCGTTATGCGTTATGCGTTATGCGTTATGCGTTATGCGTTATGCGTTATGCGTTATGCGTTATGCGTTATGCGTTTGCGTTATCCGTTATGCGTTATCCGTTATGCGTTATGCGTTAAGCGTTATGCGTTATTCGTTATGCGTTATGCGTTATGCGTTATCCGTTATGCGTTATGCGTTATGCGTTATGCGTTATGCGTTATGCGTTATGCGTTATGCGTTATGCGTTATGCGTTATGGGTTATGCGTTATGCGTTATTCGTTATGCGTCTTGCGTTATCCGTTATGCGTTATGCGTTATGCGTTATGCGTTATGCGTTATGCGTAATGCGTTATCCGTTATGCGTTATGCGTTATGCGTTATGCGTTATGCGTTATGCGTTATGCGTCTTGCGTTTTCCGTTATGCGTTATGCGTTATGCGTTATGCGTTATGGGTTATGCGTTATGCGTTAAGCGTTATGCGTTATGCGTTATGCGTTATGTGTTATGCGTTATGCGTTATGCGTTATGCGTTATGCGTTATGCGTTATGCATTATGCGTTATGCGTTATGCGTTATGCGTTATGCGTTATGCGTTATGCGTTATGCGTTATGCGTTATGCGTTATGCGTTATGCGTTATGCGTTATGCGTTATGCGTTATGCGTTATGCGTTATGCGTTATGCGTTATGCGTTATGCGTTATGCGTTATGCGTTATGCGTTATGCGTTATGCGTTTGCGTTATCCGTTATGCGTTATCCGTTATGCGTTATGCGTTAAGCGTTATGCGTTATTCGTTATGCGTTATGCGTTATGCGTTATCCGTTATGCGTTATGCGTTATGCGTTATGCGTTATGCGTTATGCGTTATGCGTTATGCGTTATGGGTTATGCGTTATGCGTTATTCGTTATGCGTCTTGCGTTATCCGTTATGCGTTATGCGTTATGCGTTATGCGTTATGCGTTATGCGTTATGCGTTATGCGTTATGCGTTATGCGTTATGCGTTATGCGTTATGCGTTATGCGTTATGCGTTATGCGTTATGGGTTATGCGTTATGCGTTATTCGTTATGCGTTATGCGTTATGCGTTATCCGTTATGCGTTATGCGTTATGCATTATGGGTTATGCGTTATGCGTTATTCGTAATGCGTTATGCGTTATCCGTTATGCGTTATGCGTTATGCGTTATGCGTTATGCGTTATGCGTTATGCGTTATGCGTTATGCGTTATGCGTTATGCGTTATGCGTTATGCGTTATGCGTTATGCGTTATGCGTTATGCGTTATGCGTTATGCGTTATGCGTTATGCGTTATGCGTTATGCGTTATGCGTTATGCGTTATGCGTTATGCGTTATGCGTTATGCGTTATGCGTTATGCGTTATGCGTTATGCGTTATGCGTTATGCGTTATGCGTTATGCGTTATGCGTTATGCGTTATGCGTTATGCGTTATGCGTTATGCGTTATGCGTTATGCGTTATGCGTTATGCGTTATGCGTTATGCGTTATGCGTTATGCGTTATGCGTTATGCGTTATGCGTTATGCGTTATGCGTTATGCGTTATGCGTTTGCGTTATCCGTTATGCGTTATCCGTTATGCGTTATGCGTTAAGCGTCATGCGTTATGCGTTATGCGTTATGCGTTATGCGTTATGCGTTATGCGTTATGCGTTATGCGTTATGCGTTATGCGTTATGCGTTATGCGTTATGCGTTATGCGTTATGCGTTATGCGTTATGCGTTATGCGTTATGCGTTATGCGTTATGCGTTATGCGTTATGCGTTATGCGTTATGCGTTATGCGTTATGCGTTATGCGTTATGCGTTATGCGTTATGCGTTATGTGTTATGCGTTATGCGTTATCCGTTATGCGTTATCCGTTATGCGTTATGCGTTAAGCGTTATGCGTTATGCGTTATGAGCTATGCGTTAAGCGTTATGCGTTATGCATTATGCGTTATGCGTTATGCGTAATGCGTTATGCGTTAAGCGTTATGCGTTATGCGTTATGCGTTATGCGTTATGCGTTATGCGTTATGCGTTATGCGTTATGCGTTATGCGTTATGCGTTATGCGTTATGCGTTATGCGTTATGGGTTATGGGTTATGCGTTATGCGTTATGCGTTATGCGTTATGCGTTATGCGTTATGCGTTATGCGTTATGCGTTATGCGTTATGCGTCATGCGTTATGCGTTATGCGTTATGCGTTATGCGTTATGCGTTATGCGTTATGCGTTATGCGTTATGCGTTATGCGTTATGCGTTATGCGTTATGCGTTATGCGTTATGCGTTATGCGTTATGCGTTATGCGTTATGCGTTATGCGTTATGCGTTATGCGTTATGCGTTATGCGTTATGCGTTATGCGTTATGCGTTATGCGTTATGCGTTATGCGTTATGCGTTATGCGTTATGCGTTATGCGTTATGCGTTATGCGTTATGCGTTATGCGTTATGCGTTATGCGTTATGCGTTATGCGTTATGCGTTATGCGTTATGCGTTATGCGTTATGCGTTATGCGTTATGCGTTATGCGTTATGCGTTATGCGTTATGCGTTATGCGTTATGCGTTATGCGTTATGCGTTATGCGTTATGCGTTATGCGTTATGCGTTATGCGTTATGCGTTATGCGTTATGCGTTATGCGTTATGCGTTATGCGTTATGCGTTATGCGTTATGCGTTATGCGTTATGCGTTATGCGTTATGCGTTATGCGTTATGCGTTATGCGTTATGCGTTATGCGTTATGCGTTATGCGTTATGCGTTATGCGTTATGCGTTATGCGTTATGCGTTATGCGTTATGCGTTATGCGTTATGCGTTATGCGTTATGCGTTATGCGTTATGCGTTATGCGTTATGCGTTATGCGTTATGCGTTATGCGTTATGCGTTATGCGTTATGCGTTATGCGTTAAGCGTTATGCGTTATGCGTTATGCGTTATGCGTTATGCGTTATGCGTTATGCGTTATGCGTTATGCGTTATGCGTTATGCGTTATGCGTTATGCGTTATGCGTTATGCGTTATGCGTTATGCGTTATGCGTTATGCGTTATGCGTTATGCGTTATGCGTTATGCGTTATGCGTTATGCGTTATGCGTTATGCGTTATGCGTTATGCGTTATGCGTTATGCGTTATGCGTTATGCGTTATGCGTTATGCGTTATGCGTTATGCGTTATGCGTTATGCGTTATGCGTTATGCGTTATGCGTTATGCGTTATGCGTCATGCGTTATCCGTTATGCGTTATGCGTTATGCGTAATGCGTTATGCGTTAAGCGTTATGCGTTAAGCGTTATGTGTTATGCGATATGCGTTATGCGTAATTCGTTATGCGTTATGCGTTATGCGTTATGCGTTATGCGTTATGCGTTATGCGTTATGCGTTATCCGTTATGCGTTATGCGTTAAGCGTTCTGCGTTATGAGCTATGCGTTAAGCGTTATGCGTTATGCATTATGCGTTATGCGTTATGCGTAATGCGTTATGCGTTAAGCGTTATGCGTTATGCGTTATGCGTTATGCGTTATGCGTTATGCGTTATGCGTTATGCGTTATGCGTTATGCGTTATGCGTTATGCGTAATGCGTTATGCGTTATGCGTTATGCGTTATGCGTTATGCGTCATGCGTTATCCGTTATGCGTTATGCGTTATGCGTAATGCGTTATGCGTTATGGGTTATGCGTTCTGCGTTATGCGTTATGAGTTATGCGTTATGCGTTATGCGTTATCCGTTATGCGTTATGCGTTATGCGTTATGCGTTATGCGTTATGCGTCTTGCGTTATCCGTTATGCGTTATGCGTTATGCGTTATGCGTTATGCGTTATGCGTTATGCGTTATGCGTTATGCGTTATGCGTTATGCGTTATGCGTTATGCGTTATGCGTTATGCGTTATGCGTTATGCGTTATGCGTTATGCGTTATGCGTTATGCGTTATGCGTTATGGGTTATGCATTATGCGTTATTCGTTATGCGTCTTGCGTTATCCGTTATGCGTTATGCGTTATGCGTTATGCGTTATGCGTTATGCGTTATGCGTTATGCGTTATGCGTTATGCGTTATGCGTTATGCGTTATGCGTTATGCGTTATGCGTTATGCGTTATGGGTTATGCGTTATGCGTTATTCGTTATGCGTTATGCGTTATGCGTTATCCGTTATGCGTTATGCGTTATGCGTTATGGGTTATGCGTTATGCGTTATTCGTTATGCGTTATGCGTTATCCGTTATGCGTTATGCGTTATGCGTTATGCGTTATGCGTTATGCGTTATGCGTTATGCGTTATGCGTTATGCGTTATGCGTTAGGCGTTATGCGTTATCCGTTATGCGTTATGCGTTATGCGTTATGCGTTATGCGTTATGCGTCATGCGTTATGCGTTATGCGTTATGCGTTATGCGTTATGCGTTATGCGTTATGCGTTATGCGTTATGCGTTATGCGTTATGTGTTATGCGTTATGCGTTATCCGTTATGCGTTATCCGTTATGCGTTATGCGTTAAGCGTTATGCGTTATGCGTTATGAGCTATGCGTTAAGCGTTATGCGTTATGCATTATGCGTTATGCGTTATGCGTAATGCGTTATGCGTTAAGCGTTATGCGTTATGCGTTATGCGTTATGCGTTATGCGTTATGCGTTATGCGTTATGGGTTATGCGTTATGCGTTATTCGTTATGCGTTATGCGTTATGCGTTATCCGTTATGCGTTATGCGTTATGCGTTATGGGTTATGCGTTATGCGTTATTCGTTATGCGTTATGCGTTATCCGTTATGCGTTATGCGTTATGCGTTATGCGTTATGCGTTATGCGTTATGCGTTATGCGTTATGCGTTATGCGTTATGCGTTATGCGTTATGCGTTATGCGTTATGCGTTATGCGTTATGCGTTATGCGTTATCCGTTATGCGTTATGCGTTATGCGTTATGCGTTATGCGTTATGCGTTATGCGTTATGCGTTATGCGTTATGCGTTATGCGTTATGCGTTATGCGTTATGCGTTATGCGTTATGTGTTATGCGTTATGCGTTATCCGTTATGCGTTATCCGTTATGCGTTATGCGTTAAGCGTTATGCGTTATGCGTTATGAGCTATGCGTTAAGCGTTATGCGTTATGCATTATGCGTTATGCGTTATGCGTAATGCGTTATGCGTTAAGCGTTATGCGTTATGCGTTATGCGTTATGCGTTATGCGTTATGCGTTATGCGTTATGCGTTATGCGTTATGCGTTATGCGTTATGCGTTATGGGTTATGGGTTATGCGTTATGCGTTATGCGTTAGGCGTTATGCGTTAAGCGTTATGCGTTATGCGTTATGCGTTATGCGTTATGCGTTATGCGTTATGCGTTATGCGTTATGCGTTATGCGTTATGCGTTATGCGTTATGCGTTATGCGTTATGCGTTATGCGTTACGCGTTATGCGTTATGCGTTATGCGTTATGCGTTATGCGTTAAGCGTTATGCGTTAAGCGTTATGCGTTATGCGATATGCGTTATGCGTTATGCGTTATGCGTTATGCGTTATGCGTTATGCGTTATGCGTTATGCGTTATGCGTTATGCGTTATGCGTTATGCGTTATGCGTTATGCGTTATGCGTTATGCGTTATGCGTTATGCGTTATGCGTTATGCGTTATGCGTTAGGCGTTATGCGTTAAGCGTTATGCGTTATGCGTTATGCGTTATGTGTTATGCGTTATGCGTTATGCGTTATGCGTTATGCGTTATGCGTTATGCGTTATGCGTTATGCGTTATGCGTTATGCGTTATGCGTTATGCGTTATGCGTTATGCGTTATGTGTTATGCGTTATGCGTTATCCGTTATGCGTTATCCGTTATGCGTTATGCGTTAAGCGTTATGCGTTATGCGTTATGAGCTATGCGTTAAGCGTTATGCGTTATGCGTTATGCGTTATGCGTTATGCGTAATGCGTTATGCGTTATGCGTTATGCGTTATGCGTTATGCGTTATGCGTTATGCGTTATGCGTTATGCGTTATGCGTTATGCGTTATGCGTTATGCGTTATCCGTTATGCGTTATGCGTTAAGCGTTCTGCGTTATGCGTTATGAGCTATGCGTTAAGCGTTATGCGTTATGCATTATGCGTTATGCGTTATGCGTTATGCGTTATGCGTTATGCGTTATGCGTTATGCGTTATGCGTTATGCGTTATGCGTTATGCGTTATGCGTTATGCGTTATGCGTTATGCGTTATGCGTTATGCGTTATGCGTTATGCGTTATGCGTTATGCGTTATGCGTTATGCGTTATGCGTTATGCGTTATGCGTTATGCGTTATGCGTTATGCGTTATGCGTTATGCGTTATGCGTTATGCGTTATGCGTTATGCGTTATGCGTTATGCGTTATGCGTTATGCGTTATGCGTTATGCGTTATGCGTTATGCGTTATGCGTTATGCGTTATGCGTTATGCGTTATGCGTTATGCGTTATGCGTTATGCGTTATGCGTTATGCGTTATGCGTTATGCGTTATGCGTTATGCGTTATGCGTTATGCGTTATGCGTTATGCGTTATGCGTTATGCGTTATGCGTTATGCGTTATGCGTTATGCGTTACGCGTTACGCGTTATGCGTTATGCGTTATGCGTTATGCGTTATGCGTTATGCGTTATGCGTTATGCGTTATGCGTTATGCGTCATGCGTTATCCGTTATGCGTTATGCGTTATGCGTAATGCGTTATGCGTTAAGCGTTATGCGTTAAGCGTTATGTGTTATGCGATATGCGTTATGCGTAATTCGTTATGCGTTATGCGTTATGCGTTATGCGTTATGCGTTATGCGTTATGCGTTATGCGTTATGCGTTATCCGTTATGCGTTATGCGTTAAGCGTTCTGCGTTATGAGCTATGCGTTAAGCGTTATGCGTTATGCATTATGCGTTATGCGTTATGCGTAATGCGTTATGCGTTAAGCGTTATGCGTTATGCGTTATGCGTTATGCGTTATGCGTTATGCGTTATGCGTTATGCGTTATGCGTTATGCGTTATGCGTTATGCGTAATGCGTTATGCGTTATGCGTTATGCGTTATGCGTTATGCGTCATGCGTTATCCGTTATGCGTTATGCGTTATGCGTAATGCGTTATGCGTTATGGGTTATGCGTTATGCGTTATGCGTTATGAGTTATGCGTTATGCGTTATGCGTTATCCGTTATGCGTTATGCGTTATGCGTTATGCGTTATGCGTTATGCGTCTTGCGTTATCCGTTATGCGTTATGCGTTATGCGTTATGCGTTATGCGTTATGCGTTATGCGTTATGCGTTATGCGTTATGCGTTATGCGTTATGCGTAATGCGTTATGCGTTAAGCGTTATGCGTTATGCGTTATGCGTTATGCGTTATGCGTTATGCGTTATGCGTTATGCGTTATGCGTTATGCGTTATGCGTTATGCGTTATGCGTTATGCGTTATGCGTTATGCGTTATGGGTTATGGGTTATGCGTTATGCGTTATGCGTTATGCGTTATGCGTTATGCGTTATGCGTTATGCGTTATGCGTTATGCGTCATGCGTTATGCGTTATGCGTTATGCGTTATGCGTTATGCGATATGCGTTATGCGTTATGCGTTATGCGTTATGCGTTATGCGTTATGCGTTATGCGTTATGCGTTATGCGTTATGCGTTATGCGTTATGCGTTATCCGTTATGCGTTATGCGTTAAGCGTTCTGCGTTATGCGTTATGAGCTATGCGTTAAGCGTTATGCGTTATGCATTATGCGTTATGCGTTATGCGTTATGCGTTATGCGTTATGCGTTATGCGTTATGCGTTATGCGTTATGCGTTATGCGTTATGCGTTATGCGTTATGCGTTATGCGTTATGCGTTATGCGTTATGCGTTATGCGTTATGCGTTATGCGTTATGCGTTATGCGTTATGCGTTATGCGTTATGCGTTATGCGTTATGCGTTATGCGTTATGCGTTATGCGTTATGCGTTATGCGTTATGCGTTATGCGTTATGCGTTATGCGTTATGCGTTATGCGTTATGCGTTATGCGTTATGCGTTATGCGTTATGCGTTATGCGTTATGCGTTATGCGTTATGCGTTATGCGTTATGCGTTATGCGTTATGCGTTATGCGTTATGCGTTATGCGTTATGCGTTATGCGTTATGCGTTATGCGTTATGCGTTATGCGTTATGCGTTATGCGTTATGCGTTATGCGTTATGCGTTATGCGTTATGCGTTATGCGTTATGCGTTATGCGTTATGCGTTATGCGTTATGCGTTATGCGTTACGCGTTATGCGTTATGCGTTATGCGTTATGCGTTATGCGTTATGCGTTATGCGTTATGCGTTATGCGTTATGCGTTATGCGTCATGCGTTATCCGTTATGCGTTATGCGTTATGCGTAATGCGTTATGCGTTAAGCGTTATGCGTTAAGCGTTATGTGTTATGCGATATGCGTTATGCGTAATTCGTTATGCGTTATGCGTTATGCGTTATGCGTTATGCGTTATGCGTTATGCGTTATGCGTTATGCGTTATCCGTTATGCGTTATGCGTTAAGCGTTCTGCGTTATGAGCTATGCGTTAAGCGTTATGCGTTATGCATTATGCGTTATGCGTTATGCGTAATGCGTTATGCGTTAAGCGTTATGCGTTATGCGTTATGCGTTATGCGTTATGCGTTATGCGTTATGCGTTATGCGTTATGCGTTATGCGTTATGCGTTATGCGTTATGCGTAATGCGTTATGCGTTATGCGTTATGCGTTATGCGTTATGCGTCATGCGTTATCCGTTATGCGTTATGCGTTATGCGTAATGCGTTATGCGTTATGGGTTATGCGTTATGCGTTATGCGTTATGAGTTATGCGTTATGCGTTATGCGTTATCCGTTATGCGTTATGCGTTATGCGTTATGCGTTATGCGTTATGCGTCTTGCGTTATCCGTTATGCGTTATGCGTTATGCGTTATGCGTTATGCGTTATGCGTTATGCGTTATGCGTTATGCGTTATGCGTTATGCGTTATGCGTTATGCGTTATGCGTTATGCGTTATGCGTTATGCGTTATGCGTTATGCGTTATGCGTTATGCGTTATGCGTTATGCGTTATGCGTTATGCGTTATGCGTTATCGGTTATGCATTATGCGTTATTCGTTATGCGTCTTGCGTTATCCGTTATGCGTTATGCGTTATGCGTTATGCGTTATGCGTTATGCGTTATGCGTTATGCGTTATGCGTTATGCGTTATGCGTTATCCGTTATGCGTTATGCGTTATGCGTTATGCGTTATGCGTTATGGGTTATGCGTTATGCGTTATTCGTTATGCGTTATGCGTTATGCGTTATCCGTTATGCGTTATGCGTTATGCGTTATGGGTTATGCGTTATGCGTTATTCGTTATGCGTTATGCGTTATCCGTTATGCGTTATGCGTTATGCGTTATGCGTTATGCGTTATGCGTTATGCGTTATGCGTTATGCGTTATGCGTTATGCGTTATGCGTTATGCGTTATGCGTTATGCGTTATGCGTTATGCGTTATGCGTTATGCGTTATGCGTTATCCGTTATGCGTTATGCGTTATGCGTTATGCGTTATGCGTCATGCGTTATGCGTTATGCGTTATGCGTTATGCGTTATGCGTTATGCGTTATGCGTTATGTGTTATGCGTTATGCGTTATCCGTTATGCGTTATCCGTTATGCGTTATGCGTTAAGCGTTATGCGTTATGCGTTATGAGCTATGCGTTAAGCGTTATGCGTTATGCATTATGCGTTATGCGTTATGCGTAATGCGTTATGCGTTAAGCGTTATGCGTTATGCGTTATGCGTTATGCGTTATGCGTTATGCGTTATGCGTTATGGGTTATGCGTTATGCGTTATTCGTTATGCGTTATGCGTTATGCGTTATCCGTTATGCGTTATGCGTTATGCGTTATGGGTTATGCGTTATGCGTTATTCGTTATGCGTTATGCGTTATCCGTTATGCGTTATGCGTTATGCGTTATGCGTTATGCGTTATGCGTTATGCGTTATGCGTTATGCGTTATGCGTTATGCGTTATGCGTTATGCGTTATGCGTTATGCGTTATGCGTTATGCGTTATGCGTTATGCGTTATCCGTTATGCGTTATGCGTTATGCGTTATGCGTTATGCGTTATGCGTTATGCGTTATGCGTTATGCGTTATGCGTTATGCGTTATGCGTTATGCGTTATGCGTTATGCGTTATGTGTTATGCGTTATGCGTTATCCGTTATGCGTTATCCGTTATGCGTTATGCGTTAAGCGTTATGCGTTATGCGTTATGAGCTATGCGTTAAGCGTTATGCGTTATGCATTATGCGTTATGCGTTATGCGTAATGCGTTATGCGTTAAGCGTTATGCGTTATGCGTTATGCGTTATGCGTTATGCGTTATGCGTTATGCGTTATGCGTTATGCGTTATGCGTTATGCGTTATGCGTTATGGGTTATGGGTTATGCGTTATGCGTTATGCGTTAGGCGTTATGCGTTAAGCGTTATGCGTTATGCGTTATGCGTTATGCGTTATGCGTTATGCGTTATGCGTTATGCGTTATGCGTTATGCGTTATGCGTTATGCGTTATGCGTTATGCGTTATGCGTTATGCGTTATGCGTTATGCGTTATGCGTTATGCGTTATGCGTTATGCGTTATGCGTTATGCGTTATGCGTTATGCGTTATGCGTTATGCGTTATGCGTTATGCGTTATGCGTTATGCGTTATGCGTTATGCGTTATGCGTTATGCGTTATGCGTTATGCGTTATGCGTTATGCGTTATCCGTTATGCGTTATGCGTTATGCGTAATGCGTTATGCGTTAAGCGTTATGCGTTAAGCGTTATGCGTTATGCGATATGCGTTATGCGTTATGCGTTATGCGTTATGCGTTATGCGTTATGGGTTATGCGTTATGCGTTATTCGTTATGCGTTATGCGTTATCCGTTATGCGTTATGCGTTATGCGTTATGCGTTATGCGTTATGCGTTATGCGTTATGCGTTATGCGTTATGCGTTATGCGTTATGCGTTATGCGTTATGCGTTATGCGTTATGCGTTATGCGTTATGCGTTATGCGTTATGCGTTATGCGTTATGCGTTATGCGTTATGCGTTATGCGTTATGCGTTATGCGTTATGCGTTATGCGTTATGCGTTATGCGTTATGCGTTATGCGTTATGCGTTATGCGTTATGCGTTATGCGTTATGCGTTATGCGTTATCCGTTATGCGTTATCCGTTATGCGTTATGCGTTAAGCGTTATGCGTTATGCGTTATGAGCTATGCGTTAAGCGTTATGCGTTATGCGTTATGCGTTATCCGTTATGCGTTATGCGTTATGCGTAATGCGTTATGCGTTAAGCGTTATGCGTTAAGCGTTATGCGTTATGCGATATGCGTTATGCGTTATGCGTTATGCGTTATGCGTTATGCGTTATGCGTTATGCGTTATGCGTTATGCGTTATGCGTTATGCGTTATGCGTTATGCGTTATGCGTTATGCGTTATGCGTTATGCGTTATGCGTTATGCGTTATGCGTTATGCGTTATGCGTTATGCGTTATGCGTTATGCGTTATGCGTTATGCGTTATGCGTTATGCGTTATGCGTTATGCGTTATGCGTTATGCGTTATGCGTTATGCGTTATGCGTTATGCGTTATGCGTTATGCGTTATGCGTTATGCGTTATGCGTTATGCGTTATGCGTTATGCGTTATGCGTTATGCGTTATGCGTTATGCGTTATGCGTTATGCGTTATGCGTTATGCGTTATGCGTTATGCGTTATGCGTTATGCGTTATGCGTTATGCGTTATGCGTTATGCGTTATGCGTTATGCGTTATGCGTTATGCGTTATGCGTTATGCGTTATGGGCTATGCGTGAAGCGTTATGCGTTATGCATTATGTGTTATGCGTTATGCGTCTTGCGTTTTCCGTTATGCGTTATGCGTTATGCGTTATGCGTTATGGGTTATGCGTTATGCGTTAAGCGTTATGCGTTATGCGTTATGCGTTATGCGTTATGTGTTATGCGTTATGCGTTATGCGTTATGCGTTATGCGTTATGCGTTATGCATTATGCGTTATGCGTTATGCGTTATGCGTTATGCGTTATGCGTTATGCGTTATGCGTTATGCGTTATGCGTTATGCGTTATGCGTTATGCGTTATGCGTTATGCGTTATGCGTTATGCGTTATGCGTTATGCGTTATGCGTTATGCGTTATGCGTTATGCGTTATGCGTTTGCGTTATCCGTTATGCGTTATCCGTTATGCGTTATGCGTTAAGCGTTATGCGTTATTCGTTATGCGTTATGCGTTATGCGTTATCCGTTATGCGTTATGCGTTATGCGTTATGCGTTATGCGTTATGCGTTATGCGTTATGCGTTATGCGTTATGGGTTATGCGTTATGCGTTATTCGTTATGCGTCTTGCGTTATCCGTTATGCGTTATGCGTTATGCGTTATGCGTTATGCGTTATGCGTTATGCGTTATGCGTTATGCGTTATGCGTTATGCGTTATGCGTTATGCGTTATGCGTTATGGGTTATGCGTTATGCGTTATGCGTTATGCGTTATGCGTTATGCGTTATGCGTTATGCGTTATGCGTTATGCGTTATGCGTTATGCGTTATGCGTTATGCGTTATGCGTTATGCGTTATGCGTTATGCGTTATGCGTTATGCGTTATGCGTTATGCGTTATGCGTTATGCGTTATGCGTTATGCGTTATGCGTTATGCGTTATGCGTTATGCGTTATGCGTTATGCGTTATGCGTTATGCGTTATGCGTTATGCGTTATGCGTTATGCGTTATGCGTTATGCGTTATGCGTTATGCGTTATGCGTTATGCGTTATGCGTTATGCGTTATGCGTCTTGCGTTTTCCGTTATGCGTTATGCGTTATGCGTTATGCGTTATGGGTTATGCGTTATGCGTTATGCGTTATTCGTTATGCGTTATGCGTTATGCGTTATCTGTTATGCGTTATGCGTTATGCGTTATGCGTTATCCGTTATGCGTTATGCGTTATGCGTTATGGGCTATGCGTTAAGCGTTATGCGTTATGCGTTATGCGTTATGCGTTATGCGTTATGCGTTATCCGTTATGCGTTATGCGTTATGCGTTATGCGTTATGCGTTATGCGTTATGCGTTATGCGTTATGCGTTATGCGTTATGCGTTATGCGTTATGCGTTATGTGTTATGCGTTATGCGTTATCCGTTATGCGTTATCCGTTATGCGTTATGCGTTAAGCGTTATGCGTTATGCGTTATGAGCTATGCGTTAAGCGTTATGCGTTATGCATTATGCGTTATGCGTTATGCGTAATGCGTTATGCGTTAAGCGTTATGCGTTATGCGTTATGCGTTATGCGTTATGCGTTATGCGTTATGCGTTATGCGTTATGCGTTATGCGTTATGCGTTATGGGTTATGGGTTATGCGTTATGCGTTATGCGTTAGGCGTTATGCGTTAAGCGTTATGCGTTATGCGTTATGCGTTATGCGTTATGCGTTATGCGTTATGCGTTATGCGTTATGCATTATGCGTTATGCGTTATGCGTTATGCGTTATGCGTTATGCGTTATGCGTTATGCGTTATACGTTATGCGTTATGCGTTATGCGTTATGCGTTATGCGTTATGCGTTATGCGTTATGCGTTATGCGTTATGCGTTATGCGTTATGCGTTATCCGTTATGCGTTATGCGTTATGCGTAATGCGTTATGCGTTAAGCGTTATGCGTTAAGCGTTATGCGTTATGCGATATGCGTTATGCGTTATGCGTTATGCGTTATGCGTTATGCGTTATGCGTTATGCGTTATGCGTTATGCGTTATGCGTTATGCGTTATGCGTTATGCGTTATGCGTTATGCGTTATGCGTTATGCGTTATGCGTTATGCGTTATGCGTTATGCGTTATGCGTTATGCGTTATGCGTTATGCGTTATGCGTTATGCGTTATGCGTTATGCGTTATGCGTTATGCGTTATGCGTTATGCGTTATGCGTTATGCGTTATGCGTTATGCGTTATGCGTTATGCGTTATGCGTTATGCGTTATGCGTTATGCGTTATGCGTTATGCGTTATGCGTTATGCGTTATGCGTTATGCGTTATGCGTTATGCGTTATGCGTTATGCGTTATGCGTTATGGGCTATGCGTGAAGCGTTATGCGTTATGCATTATGTGTTATGCGTTATGCGTCTTGCGTTTTCCGTTATGCGTTATGCGTTATGCGTTATGCGTTATGGGTTATGCGTTATGCGTTAAGCGTTATGCGTTATGCGTTATGCGTTATGTGTTATGCGTTATGCGTTATGCGTTATGCGTTATGCGTTATGCGTTATGCGTTATGCATTATGCGTTATGCGTTATGCGTTATGCGTTATGCGTTATGCGTTATGCGTTATGCGTTATGCGTTATGCGTTATGCGTTATGCGTTATGCGTTATGCGTTATGCGTTATGCGTTATGCGTTATGCGTTATGCGTTATGCGTTATGCGTTATGCGTTATGCGTTATGCGTTATGCGTTATGCGTTATGCGTTATGCGTTATGCGTTATGCGTTATGCGTTATGCGTTTGCGTTATCCGTTATGCGTTATCCGTTATGCGTTATGCGTTAAGCGTTATGCGTTATTCGTTATGCGTTATGCGTTATGCGTTATCCGTTATGCGTTATGCGTTATGCGTTATGCGTTATGCGTTATGCGTTATGCGTTATGCGTTATGCGTTATGGGTTATGCGTTATGCGTTATTCGTTATGCGTCTTGCGTTATCCGTTATGCGTTATGCGTTATGCGTTATGCGTTATGCGTTATGCGTTATGCGTTATGCGTTATGCGTTATGCGTTATGCGTTATGCGTTATGCGTTATGCGTTATGGGTTATGCGTTATGCGTTATTCGTTATGCGTTATGCGTTATGCGTTATCCGTTATGCGTTATGCGTTATGCATTATGGGTTATGCGTTATGCGTTATTCGTAATGCGTTATGCGTTATCCGTTATGCGTTATGCGTTATGCGTTATGCGTTATGCGTTATGCGTTATGCGTTATGCGTTATGCGTTATGCGTTATGCGTTATGCGTTATGCGTTATGCGTTATGCGTTATGCGTTATGCGTTATGCGTTATGCGTTATGCGTTATGCGTTATGCGTTATGCGTTATGCGTTATGCGTTATGCGTTATGCGTTATGCGTTATGCGTTATGCGTTATGCGTTATGCGTTATGCGTTATGCGTTATGCGTTATGCGTTATGCGTTATGCGTTATTCGTTATGCGTTATGCGTTATGCGTTATGCGTTATGCGTTATGCGTTATGCGTTATGCGTTATGCGTTATGCGTTATGCGTTATGCGTTATGCGTTATGCGTTATGCGTTATGCGTTATGCGTTATGCGTTATGCGTTATGCGTTATGCGTTATGCGTTATGCGTTATGCGTTATGCGTTATGCGTTATGCGTTATGCGTTATGCGTTATGCGTTATGCGTTATGCGTTATGCGTTATGCGTTATGCGTTATGCGTTATGCGTTATGCGTTATGCGTTATGCGTTATGCGTTATGCGTTATGCGTTATGCGTTATGCGTTATGCGTTATGCGTTATGCGTTATGCGTTATGCGTTATGCGTTATGGGTTATGCATTATGCGTTATTCGTTATGCGTCTTGCGTTATCCGTTATGCGTTATGCGTTATGCGTTATGCGTTATGCGTTATGCGTTATGCGTTATGCGTTATGCGTTATGCGTTATGCGTTATGCGTTATGCGTTATGCGTTATGCGTTATGCGTTATGCGTTATGCGTTATGGGTTATGCGTTATGCGTTATTCGTTATGCGTTATGCGTTATGCGTTATCCGTTATGCGTTATGCGTTATGCGTTATGGGTTATGCGTTATGCGTTATTCGTTATGCGTTATGCGTTATCCGTTATGCGTTATGCGTTATGCGTTATGCGTTATGCGTTATGCGTTATGCGTTATGCGTTATGCGTTATGCGTTATGCGTTAGGCGTTATGCGTTATCCGTTATGCGTTATGCGTTATGCGTTATGCGTTATGCGTTATGCGTTATGCGTCATGCGTTATGCGTTATGCGTTATGCGTTATGCGTTATGCGTTATGCGTTATGCGTTATGTGTTATGCGTTATGCGTTATCCGTTATGCGTTATCCGTTATGCGTTATGCGTTATGCGTTAAGCGTTATGCGTTATGCGTTATGAGCTATGCGTTAAGCGTTATGCGTTATGCATTATGCGTTATGCGTTATGCGTAATGCGTTATGCGTTAAGCGTTATGCGTTATGCGTTATGCGTTATGCGTTATGCGTTATGCGTTATGGGTTATGCGTTATGCGTTATTCGTTATGCGTTATGCGTTATGCGTTATCCGTTATGCGTTATGCGTTATGCGTTATGGGTTATGCGTTATGCGTTATTCGTTATGCGTTATGCGTTATCCGTTATGCGTTATGCGTTATGCGTTATGCGTTATGCGTTATGCGTTATGCGTTATGCGTTATGCGTTATCCGTTATGCGTTATGCGTTATGCGTTATGCGTTATGCGTTATGCGTTATGCGTTATGCGTTATGCGTTATGCGTTATGCGTTATGCGTTATGCGTTATGCGTTATGCGTTATGTGTTATGCGTTATGCGTTATCCGTTATGCGTTATCCGTTATGCGTTATGCGTTAAGCGTTATGCGTTATGCGTTATGAGCTATGCGTTAAGCGTTATGCGTTATGCATTATGCGTTATGCGTTATGCGTAATGCGTTATGCGTTAAGCGTTATGCGTTATGCGTTATGCGTTATGCGTTATGCGTTATGCGTTATGCGTTATGCGTTATGCGTTATGCGTTATGCGTTATGGGTTATGGGTTATGCGTTATGCGTTATGCGTTAGGCGTTATGCGTTAAGCGTTATGCGTTATGCGTTATGCGTTATGCGTTATGCGTTATGCGTTATGCGTTATGCGTTATGCGTTATGCGTTATGCGTTATGCGTTATGCGTTATGCGTTATGCGTTATGCGTTACGCGTTATGCGTTATGCGTTATGCGTTATGCGTTATGCGTTATGCGTTATGCGTTATGCGTTATGCGTTATGCGTTATGCGTTATGCGTTATGCGTTATGCGTTATGCGTTATCCGTTATGCGTTATGCGTTATGCGTAATGCGTTATGCGTTAAGCGTTATGCGTTAAGCGTTATGCGTTATGCGATATGCGTTATGCGTTATGCGTTATGCGTTATGCGTTATGCGTTATGCGTTATGCGTTATGCGTTATGCGTTATGCGTTATGCGTTATGCGTTATGCGTTATGCGTTATGCGTTATGCGTTATGCGTTATGCGTTATGCGTTATGCGTTATGCGTTATGCGTTAGGCGTTATGCGTTAAGCGTTATGCGTTATGCGTTATGCGTTATGCGTTATGCGTTATGCGTTATGCGTTATGCGTTATGCGTTATGCGTTATGCGTTATGCGTTATGCGTTATGCGTTATGCGTTATGCGTTATGCGTTATGCGTTATGCGTTATGCGTTATGCGTTATGCGTTATGCGTTATGCGTTATGCGTTATGCGTTATGCGTTATGCGTTATGCGTTATGCGTTATGCGTTATGCGTTATGCGTTATGCGTTATGCGTTATGCGTTATGCGTTATGCGTTATGCGTTATGCGTTATGCGTTATGCGTTATGCGTTATGCGTTATGCGTTATGCGTTATGCGTTATGTGTTATGCGTTATGCGTTATCCGTTATGCGTTATCCGTTATGCGTTATGCGTTAAGCGTTATGCGTTATGCGTTATGAGCTATGCGTTAAGCGTTATGCGTTATGCATTATGCGTTATGCGTTATGCGTAATGCGTTATGCGTTAAGCGTTATGCGTTATGCGTTATGCGTTATGCGTTATGCGTTATGCGTTATGCGTTATGCGTTATGCGTTATGCGTTATGCGTTATGCGTTATGCGTTATGCGTTATGCGTTATGCGTTATGGGTTATGGGTTATGCGTTATGCGTTATGCGTTATGCGTTATGCGTTATGCGTTATGCGTTATGCGTTATGCGTTATGCGTTATGCGTCATGCGTTATGCGTTATGCGTTATGCGTTATGCGTTATGCGATATGCGTTATGCGTTATGCGTTATGCGTTATGCGTTATGCGTTATGCGTTATGCGTTATGCGTTATGCGTTATGCGTTATGCGTTATGCGTTATCCGTTATGCGTTATGCGTTAAGCGTTCTGCGTTATGCGTTATGAGCTATGCGTTAAGCGTTATGCGTTATGCATTATGCGTTATGCGTTATGCGTTATGCGTTATGCGTTATGCGTTATGCGTTATGCGTTATGCGTTATGCGTTATGCGTTATGCGTTATGCGTTATGCGTTATGCGTTATGCGTTATGCGTTATGCGTTATGCGTTATGCGTTATGCGTTATGCGTTATGCGTTATGCGTTATGCGTTATGCGTTATGCGTTATGCGTTATGCGTTATGCGTTATGCGTTATGCGTTATGCGTTATGCGTTATGCGTTATGCGTTATGCGTTATGCGTTATGCGTTATGCGTTATGCGTTATGCGTTATGCGTTATGCGTTATGCGTTATGCGTTATGCGTTATGCGTTATGCGTTATGCGTTATGCGTTATGCGTTATGCGTTATGCGTTATGCGTTATGCGTTATGCGTTATGCGTTATGCGTTATGCGTTATGCGTTATGCGTTATGCGTTATGCGTTATGCGTTATGCGTTATGCGTTATGCGTTATGCGTTATGCGTTATGCGTTATGCGTCATGCGTTATCCGTTATGCGTTATGCGTTATGCGTAATGCGTTATGCGTTAAGCGTTATGCGTTAAGCGTTATGTGTTATGCGATATGCGTTATGCGTAATTCGTTATGCGTTATGCGTTATGCGTTATGCGTTATGCGTTATGCGTTATGCGTTATGCGTTATCCGTTATGCGTTATGCGTTAAGCGTTCTGCGTTATGAGCTATGCGTTAAGCGTTATGCGTTATGCATTATGCGTTATGCGTTATGCGTAATGCGTTATGCGTTATGCGTTATGCGTTATGCGTTATGCGTTATGCGTTATGCGTTATGCGTTATGCGTTATGCGTTATGCGTTATGTGTTATGCGTTATGCGTTATGCGTTATGCGTTATGCGTTATGCGTTATGCGTTATGCGTTATGCGTTATGCGTTATGCGTTATGCGTTATGCGTTATGCGTTATGCGTTATGCGTTATGCGTTATGCGTTATGCGTTATGCGTTATGCGTTATGCGTTATGCGTTATGCGTCATGCG
The DNA here is from genome assembly GCF_051020765.1 of Lasioglossum baleicum. Lineage (NCBI taxonomy): Eukaryota > Metazoa > Arthropoda > Insecta > Hymenoptera > Halictidae > Lasioglossum > Lasioglossum baleicum. Next base: position 1,119 of record NW_027469151.1, on the reverse strand, counting down.
TTATGCGTTATGCGTTATGCGTTATGCGTTATGCGTTATGCGTTAAGCGTTCTGCGTTATGAGCTATGCGTTAAGCGTTATGCGTTATGCATTATGCGTTATGCGTTATGCGTAATGCGTTATGCGTTATGCGTTATGCGTTATGCGTTATGCGTTATGCGTTATGCGTTATGCGTTATGCGTTATGCGTTATGCGTTATGCGTTATGCGTTATGCGTTATGCGTTATGCGTTATGCGTTATGCGTCATGCGTTATGCGTTATGCGTTATGCGTTATGCGTTATGCGATATGCGTTATGCGTTATGCGTTATGCGTTATGCGTTATGCGTTATGCGTTATGCGTTATGCGTTATGCGTTATGCGTTATGCGTTATCCGTTATGCGTTATGCGTTAAGCGTTCTGCGTTATGCGTTATGAGCTATGCGTTAAGCGTTATGCGTTATGCATTATGCGTTATGCGTTATGCGTTATGCGTTATGCGTTATGCGTTATGCGTTATGCGTTATGCGTTATGCGTTATGCGTTATGCGTTATGCGTTATGCGTTATGCGTTATGCGTTATGCGTTATGCGTTATGCGTTATGCGTTATGCGTTATGCGTTATGCGTTATGCGTTATGCGTTATGCGTTATGCGTTATGCGTTATGCGTTATGCGTTATGCGTTATGCGTTATGCGTTATGCGTTATGCGTTATGCGTTATGCGTTATGCGTTATGCGTTATGCGTTATGCGTTATGCGTTATGCGTTATGCGTTATGCGTTATGCGTTATGCGTTATGCGTTATGCGTTATGCGTTATGCGTTATGCGTTATGCGTTATGCGTTATGCGTTATGCGTTATGCGTTATGCGTTATGCGTTATGCGTTATGCGTTATGCGTTATGCGTTATGCGTTATGCGTTATGCGTTATGCGTTATGCGTTATGCGTTATGCGTTATGCGTTATGCGTTATGCGTTATGCGTCATGCGTTATCCGTTATGCGTTATGCGTTATGCGTAATGCGTTATGCGTTAAGCGTTATGCGTTAAGCGTTATGTGTTATGCGATATGCGTTATGCGTAATTCGTTATGCGTTATGCGTTATGCGTTATGCGTTATGCGTTATGCGTTATGA